>NW_027459021.1:300000-494112 GCF_050624435.1 Tenrec ecaudatus
GAGATGATGGCTAGATGGGCCTTATTCATTGACTACATCTCTTCATCTCTTTCTTAGGATCCCTGCTGGCATTGTAGGATAGGCATTGATTGGACTGCTAACCATAAGGTTCCAGAACCAAACTCTCTGGTATTGAGTCAATGCTGATTCCTAGGGATCCCCTATGGGTTTCTGAGTAGAAAGCCCAGGCTTTCTCCTACTGGTACTGGTAGTTTTGAACTGTCGACCATGCAGATTGCAACCCAGTGATTAACTGCTGTACCACCAGGGTTCTGAGGTTCTTACGGTTCAAATTTACCAACTGTTGCTCAGGGGAAAGATGAGACTCTTAGTTTCTGTAAGGATTTACAGCCTTGGAAATCCAATATAGGGTCATTGTGAGTTAGAATCAACTAGAGGGCGGTGATAGAATCTCTTTATAGATATTTTAATTTATGTATATATATATTGCTAACCCAGTTTTCTTTTGTTCTTTGGGCCTGTTTTTTTTCCTAATTGTTTTATTAGGGGCTCATAGAACTCTTATCACAATCCATATATATACGTACATCAATTGTATAAAGCACATCTGTACATTCTTTGCCCTAATCATTTTTTTTACATTTTATTAGGGGCTCATACAATTATTATCACAATCCACACATATACATACATCAATTGTGTAAAGCACATTCCTACATTCTTTGCCCTAATCATTTTGAAAGCATTTGCTCTCCACTTAAGCACTTTGCATTAGGTCCTCTTTTTTTCCCCCCTCCCTCCCTTGCCCCCCCTCCCTCATGAGCCCTTGATAATTTATAGATTGTTATTTTGTCATATCTTTCCCTATCCGGAGTCTCCCTTACCCCCCGCCCCCCCACCCTTCTCTGCCGTCCGTCTCCCAGAGAGGAGGTCACATGTCGATCCTTGTAATCAGTTCCCCCTTTCCAACCCACTCACCCTCCACTCTCCCAGCATTGCCCCTCATACCATTGGTCCTGAAGTTATCATCCACCCTGGATTCCCTGTGCTTTCAGCTCCCATATGCACCAGTGTAGAATTAGGATCATGGTAGTTGGGGGGAGGAAGCATCCCGGATCCGGGGGAAAGCTGTGTTCTTTTTTTTTTTTTTTCTTTTTTTACATTTCATTAGTGGCTCATACAACTCTTATCACAATCCACACATATACATACATCAATTGTATAAAGCACATCCCTACATTCTTTGCCCTAATCACTCTCAAAGCATTTGCTCTTCACTTTAACTTTGCATCAGGTCCTCTTTTTTTTCTCCCCTCCCTCATGTGCCCTTGGTAATTTATACATTGTTATTTTGTCATATCTTTCCCTATCCGGAGTCTCCTTTACCCCCCCCACCCACCCTTCTCTGCCGTCTGTCTCCCAGAGAGGAGGTCACATGTGGATCCTTGTAATCAGTTCCCCCTTTCCAACCCACTCACCCTCCACTCTCCCAGCATTGCCCCTCATACCAATGGTCCTGAAGTTATCATCCACCCTGGATTCCCTGTGCCTCCAGCTCCCATATGCACCAGTGTACAACCTCTGCCCTATCCAGTCCTGCAAGGTAGAATTAGGATCATGGTAGTTGGGGGAGGAAGCATCCAGGATCTGGGAGAAAGCTGTGTTCTTCATCGGTACTGCATCGCACCCTGACTGACCCATCTCCTCTCCTAAACCCCTCTATGAGGGGATCTCCAGTGGCCGACAAATGGGCTTTGAGTCTCCACGCTGCACTTACCCCTTCATTCACTATGGTGTGTGTGTGTGTGTGTGTGTGTGTGTGTGTGTGTGTGTAAAATTAAAAACTTTTATACAATAGCCTATACTCCAGGATAAAGTGTAGCTATCTGCTTTATACTCCTCCTGGATCATTGCAGTATCCCCACTTTGGGAAACACTGCTATAGAGGGACAGGAGTATGGAAATACTTATAGTGCCCTCTCTGCAACAAACTTTGATTCACAGTTTTAAGGTAATAGTGATGTGTGAGCTGAACTATATTAAGCTTATATTTTATAGGTCAAAAATGATTGGATGTTGGCACTTTAATTTCAAGCATCTTAATGTAATCTAACATTCCATCTTCCATAAATTTTGTTTTATTTTTAAAATACTAAATGAAAATTAATTGATTGCTAAGTTACTGTGTAAGCAAAATGAAAGAGCATGAAACTGAATCTTTTAAATGTATTTTTAAGTATTCCTGAGAAACAAGAGATTGGAAGACTTGATTTCCTTTGAAAAACAGTTTGTTCACTCCCTCAATGCATGAATATCTCCTTTTATTAAATTGGAACTCTATGATGCTCACTCTCCCGACACAACGTCTGGAGCCAAAGTGGGTGAACAAGTAAATATGGTGAAGAAAGCTGATGGTGCCCGGTTATCAAAAGAGATAGTGACTGGGGTCTTAAAGGCTTGAAGATAAACAAGCGGCCATCTAGCTCAGAAGCAACAAAGTCCACATGGAAGAACACACCAGCCTGTGTGATCGAGTGGTCCCGAAGGGATCAGTTACCAGGCATCAAAGAACAAAAAATCATATCATTGACTGCACACCTCCATGATAGGATCGCTGAAGACAAATGGGTGCATAAGCAAATGTGGTGAAGAAAGCTGATGGTGCCTGGCTATCAAAAGAGATAGTGTCTGGGGTCTTAAAGGCTTGAAGGTGAAAAAGCGGCCATCTAGCTCAGAAGCAAAAAAGCCCACATGGAATAAGCACACCGGCCAGTGCGATCGCGAGGTGCCAAGGGACCAGGTATAAGGCATCATGCAAAAAAAAAAAGATATGTGTGTATGTATGTGTACATGTGTGTATATGTATATATGTATATGTATATATGTATATATATACCATATTAAATGAAGGGGGAAGTGCAGAGTGGAGACCCAAGGCCCAAGTGTCGGCCAATGGAGATCCCCTCATAGAGGGGTTTAGGAGAGGAGATGGGTTAATTAGGGTGCGAGGTAGTACCGATGAAGAACACAACTTTCCTCCAGATCCTGGATGCTTCCTCCCCCCAACTACCATGATACGAATTCTACCTTGCAGGGCTGGATAGGGCAGAGGCTGTACACTGGTACATATGAGGGCTGGAGGTACAGGGAATCCAAGGTGGATGATACCTTCAGGACCAAGGGTGTGAGGGACGATGCTGGGAGAGTGGAGGGTGAGTGGGTTGGAAAGGGGGTACTGATTACAAGGATCCACATGTGACCTCTTCCCTGGGAGAGGGACAGCAGAGAAGGGGGGTAAGGGAGACTCCGGATAGGGCAAGATATGACAAAATAACGATGTATAAATTACCAAGTGCACACGAGGGAGGGGGGAAAGGGGAGGGAGGGGGAAAAAATAAAAAAGAGGACCTGATGCAAGGGGCTTAAGTGGAGAGCAAATGCCTTGAGAATGATTGGGGCAAGGGAATGTATGGATGTGCTTTATACAATTGATGTATGTATATGTATGGATTGTGATAAGAGTTGTATGAGTCCCTAATAAAATGTAAAAAAGGAAAAGAGAAAAATATGATTAGGGCAAAGACTCTACAGATGTGCTTTATACAATTGATGTATGTATATGTATGAACTGTGATAAGAATTGTATGAGCCCCAATAAATTGTTAAAAAGAAAAACAGTTTGTTTTTAGATGTATGTTCTTTTATCCTGATGGATTATGGGAAGGATCTGGTCAATCTAGTTGAGGTAAAATGCTCTTTTCTTTCTTGTTTGCCACTGTTATGTCCCTCATTTTTATTCCTTCTGATTAATATAGTGCATTGTTTGAGAGGAAAACGTCCAACTATGTAGTCTCCTTTTATCTAAATCCCTGGTTTCCTTATTGGTAATACCATCCATGTATACATTTGCAAAGCTTATGTTTCCCTTCCCGGTGACGTAGGAAATTGAGATCTTTAGGTTTAGGACCACAGTAAATATCTGGGAATAGTAAGGGTCCTAAGTACACAGAGGAGGAAACAGACACATAAAATACAGTACTTTTACTGTTCGGGCATTTATATAATCCCACTTCATGTTATGATCACTGCATATTTTAAAAGGTAATTTGGATAAAATATCTGATTTTCTTTTCAGGTACGGTGTCTAAGAGACTATGGAGAATTTGAAGTTGATGATGGTACCTCTGTGATACTAAGAAAAAACAGCCAGGTATTTATTGTCTTAAGAATGTATACTTTGAACTTCAATAAAAGTATTGAATGAAGAAAATGTTCGAATCAATAGTAAAATAATTACCTTGTGATGACAATTTATAGCACAGGCATTATGTTTAATATAGATCACCTTGTTTTGTACTTTTTGTAAATGTTAAGACTTACAAATATTGAATATACAATGGACTGCAAAAAGTGGGAAAATTCCATTCTGTGATTCCATTTATCTACCATGTGTTCTAAGCAATGTACTAGTAAAATTTTTATCTATTAATTACAAACAGATATAATTTTTATGAGTATATTACTTGGGCTTTGTTTGTTGTTTTTTCATTCTCTTTTGTTTTGTTTTTTCTATAGCACCTATATCTTTAGTGACTTCTTTAAGCATTAAAGAGGGCCACATCCTAAGAACGCATAGTTCTTAGATTGGGGCTAGATTTAAATGGGAGCACAAAATCCATTCACATATCTGTGGTTTATATATGTCTCTGGTTCACTTTAGAAACAACATTATCATTTTATGATAACGAAAACTTTTCAAACCATCTTCCTGGGACATAAGGTAACGATAGTGTGATTCATTTAGCTAATGATACAGAATTTAAAACACGGTTGAGAAAAGCATATAGAAGTATAGGCTGGTTTCAGACATCAATTCATGCTCGAATTGTTGACTTATATAGATTAAATTCAAGTTTCTGAACAATTTATTAAAAAATCTTTTCTGGGGGGACTCATACAGCTCTTATTACAATTCATCCATACATACATTGTGTCAAGCACATTTGTACATTTGTTGCCATATAATTTTCAAAACATTTTCTTTCTACTTGAGCCCTTGGTATCAGCTCCTCATTTTCACCCTCCTTCCCCCACCCTCCCTCACGAACCCTTGATTATTTATAAATTATTATTATTTTGGCATATCTCACACTGTCCAACGTCTCCCTTCACCCACTTTTCTGTTGTCTGTCCCCCATGGAGGAGTTTATATGTAGATCTTTATAATCCCTTGCCCCTTTCTACCCTACCTTCCCTCCACCCTCCCGGTATCGCCACTCTCACTACTAGTCCTCAGAGGGTCATCTGTCCTGGATTGCCTCTGTTTCTAGTTCCTGTCTGTACCAGTGTACATCCTCTGGTCTACCCGTATTTGTAAGGTAGAATTGGGATCATGATAGTGGGAGGGAGGAAGCATTAAAGAACTAGAGGAAAGCTGTATGTTTTATCTTTACTATACTATACCCTGACTGGTTTGTCTCCTCCCCAAGGCCCTTCTGTAAGGGTATGTCCAGTTGCCTATAGATGGGTTTTGTGTCCCCATTTCGCACTCCCACTCATCACAGTGAAAGGACTTTTTGTTTTTTGATGCCTGATACCTGATCCCATTGACACCTCGTGATCACACAGGCTGGGCTGGACACTATTTACACAAATAATTAGGGTTGATGTTGGAACAAAACTTTCAACAAAATTCATTCCAAAAGGTAGCAACATGCATACCTGACTAATACATGTCATAACAAAATAAGAAGAGCATTAAAGTAGTAAATATTTGGTATTCCTGGATCACCATTCATTAGGCACCCTGAAGGCCAGAGAGTCAAACCAAAGTCCAATAACTGCCAATTCCATAACTTGGGATAGCAGTCATCATCTTCTCACACTGATGAATTTCAGTCTTAAATCAAAGGGCTCCTGATGAGTTTGAATGAAAGCCCAGTTTACAAACTCCAGTGAATGTAGCTTCCACATGGATTCTTTCTGGTGTGGCCTATGAAAGATATTGTGTGCCTCCAAAGAACAATATTAAGTCCACGAGTCTGTAGCACACACCCTGGATTACAAAGAGCTGGATAGAAAGTAGGTCCAAAAGGTCCAATTAAGTGGGCCTCTACTCAAGTACTCCCTCAACGCAAGAACACTTTGTTCTAGTCACCTGGCATTCTGTGATAACCTTCCCGCCAGAATTGCTGAAGACAAATGGGTGCATAAGCAAATGTAATGAAGAAAGGTGATGGTGTCCAGCAATGCAAAGATATAGCATCTGGGGTCTTACAGGCTTGAAGATGAACAAGTGACTCTCTCTAAGAAGCAACAAAGCCCACATGGAAGAAGCACACCAGCTTGTGTGATAAAGAGGTGTCGAAGGGATCAGGTATCTGGCATCAAAGACCCAGAACAAAAAGCCTTATTGATGTGATTGAGGGGGAGGGTGGACTGGAGACCCCAAACCCATTTGTAGACAGCTGTGAGAGTAGTGGTAACAAGAGGGGGCACTGATCACAATGTAACCCCTCCTTGGGCATGGGCAGTAGAAAAGAGGGTAAAGAGAGACCTCGGACAGTGTAAGACATGAAAAATTAATAACAATTTATGAATTATTAAGAGTTCGTGAAGAAGGGAAGAGGGAAAAATGAGGAGCCCATGCCAAGGGCTCAAGTAGAATGAAATTGTTTTGAAAATGATGATGGCAACAATGAACAAATGTGCTAGACACAATGGATGGATGCATAGATTGTGATAAGAGCTGTATGAGCCCCCAAGAAAATGATTTTGATCAGAATTGTGTTCTATCTATAGATTTATTGCTTTCAGTAATATTCACATTTTGATTTTTCTGTAGTTTCCTTTGTACAGGTCTTTTGTTTCTTTGGTTAAGTTTATTCCCAGGTATTCATCTTTTGTATGGATATTATAAATGATATTGTTTTCTCTTTTTTAATTTTTTTTCTTGATGTTTTTATTTTGGAGCTCTTCAATAGCATATTAAAATTGATTTCTGCTTATTAATCTTGTATGCCATTACTTTAACAGATTCGTTAGTACTTTCCAACAATCTTTCTGTGGAGTCCTTGGGGCTCTCACTATGTAAAATCATACTATCTGCAAATAGTGACAGCTTGACCTATTTTTTGCCCAATTATATTCCTTTTATTTTAAAATTTTTTTGCTGTCTGTCTGGCTAAGATGTTTATTGTAGTACAATGTTGAATAAGAATATTGATGAGGGACACTCTTATCTACTTCCTGTTTTCATTTTTTCTAAATGATCGTGATCAGGTTTTGAGGATTATGCTCATTTCATAGAATGCGTGTGGGAGTTTGCTGTCAGTTTCTATATTTTGGAATAGTCTGCACAGAATTAGTTATGGCTCTTCCCTGAATACTTGCTAGCATTCTCCTGTGAAGGCAACATACATACTTCTTTAGAATCTTTCTTGGTTGGAAGTCTCTTGGTGACCTCTAATTCTTCTTTTGCTCTACATGTATCTTTTTATTTCATTTGGATCTTTTGTGATGGCACCCTTTTCATTTCAAATTCTAGATATTTGCATCTTTCTTTTCCTTTGTTAAGTTTTCTAGCAGTTTGTCGATTTTGTTAATCTTTTCATAACCAACTTTTTGTCTTGTTGATTTCCCCCCCATTTTTCAGTTCATTTATTTCTGCTTCAATTTTTATTAGTTCTTTCCCTTTATTGTTGAAGGACTTATGTGGTTTCCCTCTTTCTACTTCTTGGAAGTGTTTTATTAGTATTGGTTTTGGATTTCTCTCATATTTCGTGTGTGTATTGATTGCTATAAATTGACTTCAGATAACTGCATTTGTTGTATCCGAGTTTTTGGTATGATGTGTTATAGGTTTGCTTGTTTTAAGGAGTTTCTTAATTTCTCGTTTTCGTTTACTCTAGTGTCCAGTCATTTTGAAATGGTATGTTGTTCAGTCTCCATGTGTTTGTCTTTTTGTTCCTTTTCTTTCTGTTGTAGATTTCCAGTTTTATAACATTGTGATCTGAGAAAATGAATTGTTGAATTCAAAATTCCTTTATTTTTTCCTCCTCAGGAAATAACCTTTATTTCTCCCTTGTATTTGAGGGATATTTTTGTTCAGTATAATATTCTTGGCTGGCTTCCTTCCGCCCCACCCCCCCTTCCACCCGTCACAATTGTATATATGTCATTCCATTGTCTTCTTGCCTGCAGGTCTTTTGCTGAGAAGTCTGAATTTATCCTTTTCAACTTTCCTTTGTAGATAACTTTTCCTTTTTCTCTAGCTGCCCTCAGATTCTCTCCTTTTCTTTATGTCTTGATGTTTTCTCTTTGGTTGTCCATTCTTCTCAGCTTGTTGAATAATATGTTGAAATTTTCTTCCATGGTTTCTTGTACTATTCTCTGTAGATTTTTTTTTTGGTGGTGTTCTTTTCCCAGCATTTCTTTTCTTTTTTCTTTTCTTAGATGGGTTCTTATGATAGTGTCCTACAGGATTTATTTGGATGCTTCCGGGTTTTTTTGTTGATTGCTTCTCTTGTCTACTGTCGTGAGGGTAATTGTCTTCAAGCTCATTTATTTTATTTTCCTTTTCCATTTTATTCCTCTAGCCTTTTACTATGTTGCCTAATTCAGTTATCTCATTGCTTGTCTTCTAGAATCCTTTGGTTTAAGGATTTTAGTTTCTCAATTTCTTCTGTTTTTCTCATGAACATTCCCCAGATCTCTTGACCTAAGCATCATTCTTCTGAATTCTGTTACTGGTGGTTCACAATCACATCTTCAGACTATTCCATTGGTTTGAGTGCTACTTGGTTGTTCATGTTTGTTTTTCTTGAATTTGGAAGCTTTCTGTGCTTGACTGCTGTTTCTTCAGCATTGTGGTGTGTGAGCTGTTGGCCATACAGAGGTAGAATTTGTCTAGTGACACAGGTGAGTTCTAATAGGAGCTGGAAAACATACAGTGGTGAAATGAAAAGAAGGGGAAAGGTGCCTAAGTGGGGATAGTGGATGGGAAAAATAGAATAAAATAAAAGTAATGATAAGAATAAAGTAGTGATAGTAATAAGTGACTGTGAATAAGCCAACAGACTTGCAAAAATAATGGGAAAATATTTTCAGAGGGGTAATCACAATAAGGAGCTCTGGTCATATAATGGTTATGTATTGAGTTGTAATCCGAAAGGTCAACATTTTAAAACCACCAGCTGCTCCGCCAAAAAAAGGAGACTTTCTATTCCCATAAACAGTTACAGTCTCAGAAACTCACCGGACAGTTTTACCCTGTCCTATAGGATCACTGTGAGTTGACACTTGCGGGCAGAGAGTTAATCTCAATTAATAGGTTTCATGGAAAGATATTTAACGAGAGAACAGCAAGAAAATAGAAAGATAATTGATAGAAGTACAAGGATCAAAAAAAAAGACTTGGGTATGGTTGTGGGTACCAGATTCTGCTATTGTGGCAATGTGAATGAATGTGAGCATATCTGTGCACTTAGGAGGTCCTGGAAAGCCCATGCTAGAGTGGGTATGCTGGGATACACAGACCTGTCTCTTCCTGGGAGGAATGTGGATTCTCAGGAGGGTGGAGTCACTCCAGAAGAGGAAGTAGGAGATCAAAAAAGAGAGAGAGAGAGAGAGTATTAAAATAGAACAAAAGTACAAAATCCAAAAATATATATAATAAAGCTACCTTGTGGGTGGGGATTCCTGCTCTTTTAGTAGTCTGTGTGTACATGTATGCGGTATCACGGCGCTGGCACACCGGATGGAATGCCTTGTAGAACAAAGCAGGAAAAGAGGAGGAAGATGGGGAAATGGTACAAAGCATACCTTGGGTACTGAGCATGTGTGTACCAAGCTGCCCAAGTGATCTGCTAGCTATCTGTGTCCCTAGAGGCCAGGGAGGTAGAGGGTTGGCTGGCTGACTGTCTTTTCTCAGGGGCCACGAAGAATCACGATGCTTGTAGAAGCAACTCATGTTGCTGCTCATCCGTAAAGGGGAGTTTGTCAGCAGGCCTTGCTGCTTTCCACTTTGAGAAACTTGGGTCAACTTGGCTTTTAAGTTGAATTTCTTGCTACCAGGAAGTGCAGAATCTCTCTCATAGTGGAAACTCTTTGGTAGTTGCTGAGCACATCTTCCCGGGCTTGTTATATGGTGGCCATCTTACCCCATTTTCTGTCTTTTTCTACTTGAGGTATTATAGTAGTATAGATGTATTTTTTTTCTCACAACAACAACCTTACATTATTTATTGTTAAACTTGATTAGGAAGCAAAAAATCAAGGAATAAACCAGATTATTTGCCGATTGAAGTTCAATTCATCAGATGGGGACAAAAATCTTAATTCATGATTTGAGCCTGGGAAAATGCGGCCATGCGTGCCATCCTTCAGGGGGCTCCTTACAGACCCAGCTTGGTTCTTCTCCAATGTCTTCTCTTGGAGTTGTACCTGATTTTATTACCGGTTTTCATTCGAATCCATTGGGGAATGGGCAGATTCTGCTTCTGTTTCTTGGCCAGGAATCTCTTGATCCTGAAAGTCTTATGAGATGACATGGTGAAGTCGGAGCACCACCACACTCGGGGTGGCAGAGAGACGGAGAGGTAGATGTATTTTTTAATATCATTTTACTAGGGGCTCTTACACCTCTTATAGCAATCCATATATCAATTGTATCAAGCACATTTGTACATATGTTGTCACCATTATTTTCAAAACATTTTCTAATTGAGGCCTTGGTATCAGCTCCTGTTTTATTTCCCTCCTTCCCTCCCTCACCCTCATGACTCCTTGTTAAATTATAAATTATTATTATTTTCATATTTTACACTGTCTGCAGTCTCCCTTTACTCTGTTGCTTGTCCCCTGCAGGTGGGGAGTGGCTTATATGTCGATCATTGTGACTGGTTTTCCTTTTCTCCCCTTCCTCTCCCATCTTCCCCTTCCCCTCATGGTATTGCTACTCCCATTACTGTTCCTGAGGGATTTATCTGTCCTGGATTCCGTGTACCAAGAGCTCTGATATGTACTAGGGTACATGTTCCTGTCAAGCCAGATTTGTAAGCTAGAACTGGGGTCAGGATAGTGGGGTGCCAAGGTCAATTAAAGAGCTAGAGTAGTGTGTATTTTGTTGGTGCTAAACTTCACCCTGACTGACTTGACCCTTCTGTGAGGAGATGTCCAATTGTTTACAAATGGGCCTTGGGTTTCCACTCCAAACCCCCCCCAATTCATATCTATATGATGGTTTGTTTTGGGTCATCTGATACCTGATCCTGTTGACACCTTGTGATCACACAGGCTGGGTGCTTCTTTCATGTGGGTTTTATTGCTTCCCTGCTAGATGGCCGCTTGTTTAACTTCAAGCCTTTAAGACCCCAAACACTGTATCTTTTCATAGCTAGGCACCATCAGCTTTCTTCACCACATTTGCTAATGCACCCATTTGACTTTAGCTATCATGTCAGGAAGGTGAGCATCACAGAATGCCAGGTTATTAGAAGGAAGTGTTCTTGCGTTGCGGGAGGACTTGAATAGAGAACCAATATTCATCTGCAACCTTGATATTAAACATAAATATATGAACATAGACCCATATCCCTATCATTATATAAGTATATTTTTATATATGTGTGTATATTTACACCTCTATAAATGTCTTTTGCCTCCAACAAACGATCCTTGAACTAACTACAAGTTTTCTTTCTTGATGTGTTTTGTTTTGTTCTTTGTCAGTGATTTGTTGTTGTTTTGTTGTCTGGTTGTATACTGTTGCTTTGTTTTCCTCTGTCTTATTTTCGTGCATGTTATTGTCTCCACAGGTCTGTCTAAATAAGACAGGCTGGATGAACTATCTGGAGGAAAAACAATGGACCGACAGTTCCGGGGGGGGCTTGGGATAGGGGAAGTGGGGGGGTAAGGAAGTGGTGTTAACAAACCCAGGGACAAGGGAACAACATGGGACCCAAAATGGTAGTGAGGAGGGAGTGGCAGGCCTGGTAGGGAATGATCAAGGGTAAGGTTACATAAAGAAGAGGTATAGCTGTAACCCAGGTGGGGATGGAGCTTGGTAGTAGGGCAGGAGGAAAGTCAAGGGAGATGGAGGAAAGAGCTAGGAGTCAAAGGGCATTTATAGAGGTCTAGACAAAGACATGTACATGCAAATATATATATGAGGATGGGGAAATAGATCTATGTTTCTGTATTTATAGGTTTAGTTTTAAGGTGGCAGAAGGACCTTGGACCTCTACTCAAGCACTCCCTCAATGCATGAATACTTTCTTTTATTATGTTGGCACTCTACGATGCTCACCCTCCCTACACAACTGCTGAAGCCAAAGTGCGTGAACAAGTAAATGTAGTGAAGAAAGCTGATGGTGCCCGGCAATCAAACGAGATAGTGTGTGGGGTCTTAAAGGTCTCAAGCGGCCATCTAACTCAGAAGGCACAAAGCCCACATGGAAGAACACACCAGCCTGTGTGATCGCGTGGTCCTGAAGGGATCAGTTATCAGGTATCAAAGAACAAAAAAATCATATCATTGGGTGCACACCTCCATGATACGATCACCAATGACAAACGGGTGCCTAAGCAAATGTGGCGAAGAAAGCTGATGGTACCCGGCCATCAAAAGAGATAGTGTCTGGGGTCTTAAAGGCTTGAAGGTGAACAAGGGGTCTTAAAGGCTTGAAGGTGAACAAGCGGCCATCTAGCTCAGAAGCAATAAAGCCCACATGGAAGAAGCACACCAGCCTGTGCAATCACGAGGTGCCAAAGGCATCATGCAATATATATATATATATATATATACCATAGTGAATGAAGGGGGAAGTGCAGAGTGGAGACCCAGAGCCCATTTGTCAACCACTGGAGATCCCCTCATAGAGGGGTTTAGGAGAGGAGATGGGTCAGTCAGGGTGCGATGTAGTACCGATGAAGAACACAGCTTTCCCCCAGATCCTGGATACTTCCTTCCCCCAACTACCATGATCCGAATTCTACCTTGCAGGACTCGATAGGGCAGAGGTTGTATGTACACTGGTGCATATGGGAGCTGGAGACACAGGGAATCCAGGGTGGATGATACCTTCAGGACCAGGGGTCTGAGGGGTGATACTAGGAGAGTGAGGGTGAGTGGGTTGGAAAGGGGGAACCGATTACAAGGATCCACATGTGACCTCCTCCCTGGGAGATGGACGGCAGAGAAAGGGAGGAAGGGAGCCTCCGGATAGGGAAAGATATGACAAAATAACAATCTATAAATTATCAAAGGCTCATGAGGGAGGGGGCAACCGGGGAGGGAGGGGGAAAAAAAGAGGACCTGATGCAAAGGGCTTAAGTGGAGGGCAAATGCTTTGAAAATGATTAGGGCAAAGAATGTAGGGGTGTGCTTTATACAATTTATGTATGTATTTGTATGGATTGTGATAAGAGTTGTATGAGCCCCTAATAAAATGTAAAAAAAAATGTCTTTTGCCTCCTTTCCTCCTCTATTTCCCTTTACTTTCCTCCTGTCCCACTATCATGTTTGACCTTCATTTGGCTCTAAGTAATTCCTCTTTCAGCTACATTGCACTTGATCTAACCCCACCAGGCATTCTACACCTTCCTCTCCATCAATTTTAGATCTCTTGTTGTTCCCTGTCCGTGGGTCTGTTGGCTCCCCTCCCCCTTCCCTAGCTCTCCCTTTCTTTTATCCCCTGGAACCGTCGGTCCAATTTTCTTCTCAGGATTGTAGGATTTGAATTTTTCTAATATGGTTATAAAGTTCTTTCCTGTTGTTTTGTTTATATAGTGGATAACATTGATTGTTTTTCTAATATGTAACCATCATTGCACCCTTGTTATGAATTCATGTTGGTCATGATGATTTACTTTACTGAGATATTTATTGTTGGCTTTATTAGGTAGGGTTTTGTTGAGATATTTTTACATTTATGTTCATAAGGGATATTGCTGTATTATTTTCTTTCCTGGCTATGTTTCTGTCTGATTTGGGTATAATGATTTTACAAGTTTCATAAAATGAATTTGGGGACTTTCCATTTTTATTATGTCCTACAATGGTTTGAATAAAATTGGTGTCAACTCTTCTTTGAATGTATTGGGAGTTTTTAATTGCATGACTTGTTTCTCTTTTCAATATGTATGTTTACTTTTCCTGCTTCAGTGTGTTCGTGTATGATAGATGGTGGTGTTGTTGCTGTTATTGGAAGGTGCTGTGGAGTTATTCCAACTCAGTGTTCCTATGGACAATAGAGCAAAACCCTGCCCCATACTGTGCAGTCCTCACTATTGTTCTTATCTTTGAGCCCAGTGATGCAGCTACTGTGTCAATCCATCTTGTTGAAGGTTTTCCTCGGTTCTAAAACCCAGTACTTTTATCATGCGTGGGACACGTCTCCAAGGTCTGTCTCCCTGGACAACATGTCCAAAGTACATTAAACCAAGTCTCGTCATTTTCTGCTACAGAGCCTTCTGGATGCACTTTTTCTAAGACAATTTTTGTTTTCAGTTCCTCTTTTTAAGTAACTTATTTTTCCTCAATTGCTGTCAGGATTCCTGTCATTTGTAACTTTCATCATGATATGTCATGATTATTTTATTTCAGTCAGCCCTGCTTTTGGTTTGTTTAGCTTCATGAGTACATTTTTTACCATGTCATGATATATTAAGGAAGTTTCCTTCTCTCTGCTCTTTTGATTGTTTTGTTTGTTTCTTCCTGTTTTTTTGTCCAATCACACATAATGTACTTGATGTTGTCCCACAGAATTCTGTGATTTTCTCTAGATTTTCTTGTCTATTTTAAAAATTATTCCTTTACCAAATTAGGTTGAGAGATTTTCTTTAATCTCACTGATGAACTCTCTCTGATTCAATTCTAGTCCATTTGCTCTTTTTTAAAATTAAAAGATCATACTACTGGGGACTCAGTTAGTTTATTGTGCCAACCTGGCCGATAAACACATGTGGGGTTAATTGAAGGGCAGAGGGATAAATGGCTCAGTGAGCCTCACCTTTCTAGTTCTCGGGTCTCTTGCTTTGTGGTCACACCAGGGTGCAACTGCTTTCGCAGTTCCCTGCTTCAGCTTGCAAGACAGACTTCCTGCAAGACATCCCCAGGGAGAAGCCACATGAACATACCCCGATGCAGCCCTGGGTGCTGGAGCACCCACGTGGAGACCCCTGCCAGCGCTGAGATGCTTACATATTCATTGACTCAGCTTTCCTCTGCAGTCGACATCATTGTGTCTGTTTTGTGAGATGGAGCAGGACTTTGTGGACTGTTATTGGACTAATGGGTTAATGTTGGACTTGTGGGCTTGGGCAGCACTGGGTTGGAATATTTTCTTGATGCGCACTTAACCTTTACATACAACTCTCTCTTATACACAAGTTGCTGTAGATTTACTTCTCCAAAGTACCTAGACTAATAAAGGGGCTCTTAGAGCTCTTATAATAATCAATACATCAATTGTATCAAGCATATTTGTACATATGTTGCCAAGATTATTTTCTAAACATTTACTTTCTATTTGAGCCCTTACTATTAGACGCCAGGGACTCTCAAGGGGCAGGATTGTACTAGGAGGCCAAGAGGTGCAGTCCTTATGCCCTTGTGATGATACTGGCCTTGCTGTGCCCCAGGGTCAGTTAGCCCCTAGGGCAAGGCAGGGCATGAAGTGAGACCAGTGTTAAGAGCTCCGCTGGTGTAGGCAGTCCCCAAAGGAGAGAGGGCCACCGTTGATCCCAAACCCTAGCGAGGTGATCTCCTGGCTGTCTTTTCAGGCAAGTGGGGGAGATATGTCAGTTACGTGGGCGCTGACAGAAAATGAACCAGCCATGTGATGGACATGGGGCTTAGAGGAGCCAGCAGAGAGCAGGCTGCCACGGTCAGGCCTTATCAGGGGTTTAGAGGCCAGGGTCAAAATATCAGTCCCTCTTTTTCCCCTCCCTCCCCACCCCACCTTGACCCCTTGATAAATTATAAATTATTATTATTTTCATATCTTAACCAACCACTCTCTCCCGTCACCCTTGGTTTCTGTTGATCGTCCCCCTGGGGTGGGGGTGTGGTTATGTGTCAATCATTGGAGTCACCTTTCTCCTGCCCTCCTGGTATCACTACTTCCATTGTTATTCCTTGATTCAGTGTGTGTCTCGAGCTCTTATCTGTATCTGTGTACATGTTCTGGTCTAGCCCTCAGTGAAAGGCAGGACTGGAGTCATGGTAGTGGGGGGTGAGGAACCTCAAGGAACCAGAGGAATATTGTATATTTCATTGGTGTTATACTGCATCCTAGTTGACTCATCCCTTGTGACCCTTTTGCAAGGAGATGTTCCATTATCTACAGATGGATTTGGGGGGGGGGGTGTGGGGTGTGTGTGTGTGTGTTTTGCGTCTTCTGATGCCTGTTACCTGATCCCATCTCATGATCACACAGGCTGGTGTGCTTCTTCCATGTGGGTTTGTTTATCAGCTAGACAGCTGCTTGTTTAACCTCAAGCCTTTTAGATCCCAGATGCTATATCTTTTGATAGAAGAGGTACCATCAGCTTTCTTTTTTTTTTAATATTAGCATGGTGTGTTTTATTTTTGCAGTACTTTCACATATCCTGCTCCAATTAGTGATACTTATTTTCCCCAGAGATAAAGAAAACAAGGGAATGGGTTATTAAGCTAAACTGAAATAAGGTATGAATAGCAAACTAGTAAATGTACAAGTAATTTTCTCACATAACACTTGATCACTAGAGTATGAATAGCAGCTTCTCCAACTCTGACACCAAGCGATTACATTTAATGCGATGGAAAGTTAATGTCCAAGCCTGGGTGAGCAGCATCTGACACTTGTCAGAGCCAGTCTTAGTTTTCTGTTGTTGTTGTGGTCGGGTGCTGTCGAACCAGCTCCACCTCACAGTGACCCTCTAGACAAGAGAGCACACCCCATCCAGTCCTGAACCATCCCCAGTATCGCTCTATTTTTGCATCATTGTTGCAGGCAATCCATCAGCTTTCTTTACCACATTTGCTTGTGCACCCATTTTGTCTTCACCGATCATGCCAGGAGGGTGAGCATCACAACATGCCAGGTTCTTAGAACAAAGTATTCTTGTATTGAAGGCAGGCCCTGAGCAGAGACCTAACGTCCATCTACTACATCAATGTCTTGCCATATATGATGTACATAGACCAATACCTCTATTTTTATGAATTAATGTATTTACATAGGTACACACTTATGCTTATACCTCTATCTATAGCTTTGCTTCCTAGATCTTTCCTGTTTCTTTTTACCTTTCTTCTACCTCACCATCACACTCACCCTTCTTCCACCTTAGTAGTTCTTCTCAGCTAAATTGCTGTTACCCCAACACCACCAGGATCTCTATGTCCTCCTCATTGTTGATTTTAATTCCTTAGTTGTTCCCCTGTCTTTGGCGTTGTTTGCTTACCACTCCCTTCCCCTGCCTCCTTCTACTCGCAAAGTCCTTTGCTCTTCTAATGCGTTATCTGTTTCTCTCATCTTAGTATTAATCTTCTGAATTTCTCTTTGCTGTGGTATACGGTTTCTAGTTTCAATTGATGTGTTATTTTAGTGCTTTCCTGAATTACTCTAAAGTGTGTGTGTGTGTGTGTGTTCAGTTTTTCTTTAGCTTCGCAATCTTTCCTTTCTCCCGGTTCATTGATAGTATAAAAGTATAATTTTTAATAGTTTATCAGGTAATTTCAATGCCTTTTCTTCCTGAAAAAAGGTCTTCTAGCTCTATATTGGTCATGTGCTTCAGCTGTTCTGTCTTGTTTCTTCATATAAACTTAAATTGCCTTTGCCACTGAGATGTTGTAGTATTAGTGTTTTTGTGTTTAATTGATCTTAGTATTTGAGACTGCAGACACTCCACCTATCTAGTGGTTGTTGTAAAGGATAATTTGAGAATGTGTGTGGTACTGTTTGTTGTTATTATAGCACAGTTAGCAATGGTTTGTTTGGTGGTCTCACTTACGTAAAGATGATCAGGTGGTACAGGAGTATGTATTGTCTGTCACTGTATAGGTATGACTACAGTCATAGAGGTGGCTAGGCCTGCGATTGCTGTCCACTGTCAGGTAGAACAGGAAGGGACAAAAAAAAATTGCCAACGAAGAAATAATTTTTGAAAAAGAAACCAGCAAGAGACAGCGGACAAACAAGAGCAAGTGAAAGGAATTTAATAACTAGAAGTGTGTGTGTGTGTGTGTGTGTGTGTGTGTGTGTGTGTCAAAAACCAAGGTAGAGAAAAATAAAAGAGAAGCTAATCAAAACATAAAAAAGGAAAGGAAGGGAACTGGAAAAGTAAATTAAAATGGAAAGAATAGAAGTAGAAGCAGAAATAAAGAAGAAAGCAGAGTGCAGAAGTGATTAAAATAAATAAAAGGAAGTGAAGGAAAAGGAAAAACAAAGAGAAAACTTGGGGTGAGGACCTTTTTGTATAGGTCACAGCCTCTAGGGGGTTGAATATTGATTCCAGATGGAGCTTGGCAGGCCTATCTGTTTTCTGTGGTCCACGTACCTGATCCAGTAGGGTGTTTTTACAGCTTAGGTGATAGCTGAGGGGAATCTTTCTGGTAGAGAAGCAGCTGGGTCAGAATGGCTAATCATGGGGGAACTTTCCACGTGTCCAAGAGCAGCGAGGGATCCAGCATTGTATTTTTTGCTAGTGCTATGAGGAGAATCTCAAGCATTTCTGGGCATGGGGGTGATAATCCATCTCTAGGCATGGGGATGTTAAACCATGAGGGCATAGCTTTGTCTTCAAGCAGAAATGGACTTACAAGGATATCTCTGTCTGGTGTATGGGTGAAGGTAGGGGCTGGCAATTGTGATATCAGGAGGGTGTGGGAAACAAGTGAGGATCCTTTCTTAGTGCCAGCTACCAATGTGCCAGGCTTCTGTCTGGATGGAATGCGTCAGGCTAGCTGACAATTCACCTGTCTGTTCTTGCACCACTTTTGTTTCCCTTCATCTTCTAGTTAGTTTTCAGTCCACTTTTCTATAATTTCTTCTGAAGCTCAAGGTTCCAAGATTACCTAGTTTTACTAGACCTCTTGTATCTTTGTTGTAAGTTGTCTGTATAGTTATTCATTATACCTGATGTCCTTAATTCATAAGTTCTTCTTTTTTTTAAAAAATATATATACTAGTTACACTCCTGGAAAATTCAGTGTTTATTAAAGTTGGGCAAAAAACCACTTCTGTGTTTACAAGTTTCTTATTGAATTTAATTTAAACTATACAATTCATTTAAGTAATTCTGATTAAAATACCAATAGCTTTAACAAAATTTGAATAAAGCAATAAATATAGTAAACTTAACTTAATTCCTTATTAACTACTTGTTGCTGTTGAGTTGATTATGATCTATCACCGTTGGAATTTTAAAATAAGCTATTAGTTTGTTTTTTATTGATGTAAAATATAATCCAAGAGGTTATTTTCCAATAATTTCTTTTCTGTGTCCCTTTTTTCCCTCAGCATTTTTTACCTCGTTGGAAGTGTGAACAGTTAATCAGACAAGGAATTCTGGAACATGTGCTGTCATAGCTTCACATTTAGACAGAGTCCAGCTCTTGGAGACATCTGTACATCTTTCCATCTACCTGACACCACTGTTTAATTGTTAAAATTACAGGCATTCTTTATGTAAAACCAGAATTACTTGACTACATAGTTTTAGTGCTCATTTCTAAGAATTTATTAGAATCCTAAGAATTCTCATCCTTGCAGTAATCTCTATCCATATATATAACATTTTATATTAGTGGTTTGTTAATTACCTTTGAGTCTTTTTCCTCTTTTCCCCCCAAACACAGTTGCATTTGGCTGTACAAGAAGAAGGCAGACCCTCATGGGTCTTACATTCGGCAGGGATGCTGTAGCATTCCTGGTGAAGCCAAGAAGCCCAAGATTCTTGAATATTTATTAATGTTTCACACAAGCAAGTTACGATGATGTGTAAGACCTCTTGCTATATTTAATGTGTAACCACAATTGTTTATCATCTGATTTGCGAAGGCAGACAGTAATGGCTAGCCTGGCACATGACTATCAATAAACTTGTGCATCAGCAACAACTAAATGCCATAAGCAAGGTAGCTTAAAACAAAGGGAAGTTTATTCTCGGTTCTGGAGGCCAGAAATCTGAAGGCAAGTGTTGACAGCACCTTGTTCTCTCTCTGAAATAAGGGAGGTCCGTATATCGTTTTTCTCAGCTTTTGGGAACTGCCAGCAATTCTTAGAGTTGCTTAGCTTGTAGTCAATCATTCATTATCTATTTAATTGTGTTTTTGGATTCAAATGCCTTTTAAAGATACCAATCACCATTTTGAAATAACAGTGAAAGCAAATAATAATTTATAAGTGTATGTATATATATAGGTAGTTATGAGTTGAACCGGTGGTCTGTGGGAGTATACCTGTGTGGCAGGGACTATTTTGATATACTTATTTGTACTGTAAATATGTCAATATGTCCACGTATGTGATAGAGCATACAGGGTACAAAGTTATGAAAACTTATTCATATCCAAAAACACCTTCAAGTTCTGAGGCACTGGACTGGAAGGGTAAAGACCATAGTTTGGAGACTGTCTAGGGCAATTGGTGTAACAGTCTTTAAACCGAATGTTTTGCATTTTATTTGGATGAGTAGCAGTTACAGGGAGTCTTATAAGCTTGCGTGGTGACCAGTTAAGTTCCAACTGTTAGTCTCTTTCCATTTGGAAAAGAGTTGAAATCAAAGACCCAAACAATTAGGTTAAAGAACTATTGGACCACATGAACTCCTACCTCCTGAGGGGTACCAACTCCCACAATCAAACGGGTCCAGTTGTGTAATTGAGGGGTAAAATTAAAGAGACAACAGACAAAATAAAGTATACAATTGCTCACCTTCAGGACGGCCATGATCTCAACAGCCAGGTCCACACACAGAGAGAAAATGTATCATATTTCTAATCATGCTGTATATACATTTTGAGGACATTCAAGCCCCCTAGTGACAGGTAACCATATGCGTAACAGGAAGGGGCTGTACAATAGGTTTATGCGTGACAGGAAGGGGACGAGCTAGGAATACACACACAATAGGAAGGGGGAAACACTGGGGATACACCTGTGACAAGATACCCTCTAAGCAGCTGACCTCCAAGTGTACAGTCATTTACCATGTGTCATAATAAGGTTGTGACAACCTGGGGAAAACCTTTCTGTATCCCACAACCTCTCTAACCTTAAGACGAGGAGAACTGGAAGGTTCCTGGCTACCACTCTAGTAAAAATCGAAGATCCTGAACAGAGTAGGAGAGAAAAGACCAGCTTCACTGGTCTGATAAAGACAGGTAGAGAATCCCCTCTCCCCCTAAGACTATAACCCTTAAACATCCGTCAAACCTGAAAATGAACCTATTCCCAGAGATCATTTTTATGCCATACTGGACAGACCTGTAAAATAGTAACACTTGTGAGGACTCATGAGAACAAAGTATACTGACAATCATATGAGAAGAAATGTTGCTAAAAGCCAAGTTCAGAAGGCAGGAAGAGGGTGAAATGGGAACCCAAAAAGGATGTTTAAGGGATTACAACTAATGTCACAAAAGAAACAAATTAAGAATTGTTGAATGCGAAACTAATTCTGTAAACAGGTACAATGATGAAGTGTTCTTTAATTAAATAAAAACTTAGTATTAGATTGTTGTTGCTGTGCATGTTGGGTGCTGTTTAAGATTTTCAACTCAGCAACCCCATAAGTGTTTGTTGGGGCTGTAGTTTTGGTCATCTCTACTATATTTTAAATTATGAAATGATGAAATGTTAAGTAAGTGAGTAAAGCTTTTCCAAAAAGTCATGTGGAAATAGAACTAAAAGATAATCAAGAAGGACTTCTGCCAAGATTAAATAGACACCGAGAGATTGAGACAGAGTCACAGAACAGAGGCAGGGTTCAGACAAAAATGAGTGAAAGAAAAAGATTTTATTGAGGGAAAAGAACTCCCAGATGGATTCCGCAACCCAACAAGAATAGGTTAAGGAAGTCGCGCATGGTGCTAGGGTGGCAGGATATATACATATTATATGAGCTTAAAGGCATATGGGCCGGTAAGGGGAAGGGAGGTTCTTTGTACTGCGGCTGCAAGTTTCGGAGCAGGAGATGACCTGTCCATAAATCATCTTGTTCTCAGCAAACTTGCTTCCTGGCACGCTGGGGGGGAGTCTGTGTTCTGCCCGGGGGTAAGCTTTGTGACATGCTGGAGGCAGCTGCTTTGAAGTTCAGCAGGTCATTTGTCTTCTTGAGAGGCTGGTGCAAGGGGCTGCCTGGTCCGGACCTGGCCCAAACAGACACACTACCAAGATCCTGTACAAGAAATATGTGAAAGACCAAATAAAACACGAATGAAAATCCAGGGACCCTCAGTTTTAGAGGAGAGGATAGAGAGATTATTTGAATGCTGACTACAAGAAGCTGAATAAAATCTAAATATGAAGACACGAGACTAGTAAATTCTCAACTGACATTACAGCACATCCATTATGAAATTTGTGTTTAATGTGAAATCATCACTATAATCAACATTGGAAGATTTTCTTCTTGTACCCATTGCTGTTGAACATTATGAAGTTTTGTGAACAGGGTTTGATCAGAACAATGAGCTGACAACTGCCCCATATCAATAGCTGGCAGCCCAGGTGCCCAGCCCTCCCCCTCCCCCCACCCATTTACCATAGGAGTTCTACCTACAGGTGGGGGCCACTTTTTGACTAATGATAGTGGCCAACATCTTCTAAATCTGTTCTCAACTGCACTCCGCAGTGAACAGAGAATTATAGTCATTCCCGTTCTGTGTCACACCCATAAGGAGACAGGTGCTTAGCACCTAACAACATATAATCACCAATTAAGTACAAATAGTACCATTACAGTACACTGAAGAATTCAATTTCATTTCACCCAAAGAAACAATTCACCAAAATAAAGATCTAGAAACCCTTTCTAAGGAAGAAATGTCATGGGAACTTCCTAATAGTTAATAATTGGGCATTTTACATAGAGAATATTGCAAGGCAAACAAAACTTTGGGAAAATTCAGGGACGACTACAATAACAAAATAAATGAAACATTAGAAATTATACCAACACAGCAAATTAAAATCCAAAAGATTACAGAAGTAGGTAGCATTGAAGGTAAGTCAATGAAATGTAATCAAGAAGAAACATTCATCAAGAGAAGACAAAGCTCATTAAGCTGATCATTTTTAGGTGCTATTTAGTTGGTTCCTCATAGCAACCCAGTGTACAAAAGAGCAAAATACTACCGTCCTGTGCCTCTTCACAATTAGGTTTGAACTTGTAACCATTTTATCAGTCCATTGTGAGAATCTTTTTTACTACCCTATTTTAACAAGTCTGATGTCCAACATCTTGAGACAATATGCTCAAAGTATGTGAAATGAAATCTTGTCATCTTTACCATTAAGGATCATTCTAGCTGTATTTGTTCTAGAATACTTGTTCTGCCTGTCCCTGGTCTTCTCACTGTTCTTCATCAATACCATGATTCAAATGTATCCATTCTTCTCTGGTCTCAATGCCCAAATGCCACACTCTCTTGGGTCAGACAGGTCTCAGTCTCAAAGTGACTCCCTTGCTCTTCAACACTAAAATGTCTTGTGCAGCAGATTTGTCCAGTGCAATACTGTTTGTTTTCTTGACTGCTCCTTCCATGGGCATTGCTTGTCAATCCAAGCAGAATGACATTTTAGATAATATTAGTCTTTACCATAATGTTGACTACTGATTATAAGGGTTTTGGTTTCCTTTGCATTGAGTTGTATTCCATACTGAAGATTGCAACCCTTGATCTTCATCAGCAAGTGTTTCAGGTCCTCACCTGTAGCAGTTGAGGTGTCATCTGTATATTGTAAGTTGTTAATAAACACTCTCTCCAATCCTGGGCCTGTCTTCATATGTTCTTAGATTATTACTTCACCATATATTTTGATTAAATATGGCGGAATAAAGCAGCTCTGACATGAATATTAGCTGCTTTTAAACAGCCCCATATTGTTCTATTCCAATGAATGCCTCAAATACTACTTGGTTTGTACAGGGATGATCAAGGGTTGAGGAATTCCCATTTTTCCAAATGTGATCAATAGTTATGATCTATGTACCCTGTTACCTTTACAACGCAAGTAGCAACAGTTGTTATCTTTGTTCATCCAAGATCCATCTCATATAATCAATGATAAATCCTTTGTTCCACATCCTCTCCTGAATCTGACTTGAATTTCTGGCAGCACTCTGTTGATTGTAACCATTGATGAATTTTTTTCAGCAAAAGTTGATTTAACAGATATTAATATAAGAAGTTTGATAACTTCTGCAGTCTGTTGTGTCACCTTTCTTTGACGTAGGCACAGATTTTCAGTTGGCCTTGTAACCTTGTGCCAAATTTCTTAGGCATAGACGAGCCTGTATATTACTTCGCTGAAGAAACATTTCCATTGACCAATTGCAGGAACTTTATTTTTTGCGAATGCCTTTGATAGGGCTTGGACTTCTTCCTTCAATACCATTGGTTTGTGATCAGAAGTTACCTCTTAAAATAGCTGAATGTACTTTTCAGTACAGTGAGTGTTCTTCCCATCATCTTTGGGTACTTCCTGCTTTGTTCAATATTTTGCCCATAGGAATCCTTAATGTTTAACTCAATGCTTGGATTTTTTTTTTCAGTCCTTCAGCATGAGATATGTTGAGTGTGTTCTTCCTTTTTGGTTTTCTAACTTCAAGTCTGCATATTTGATACTTTGTCTCATTAATCTGCCCTTTGTGATTTTCTGTGAACTTCATTTCTTAAATTTATTACAGTTGATCTATGATCAACTGCAAGTTTTAGGGTCTCTTCTGATATCTGCTTTATTTTATTTTTATTGGCATATTGCTTTCTTATTATATAACCTTGTCATTTATTTCATCCCACAGCATATCAGTTGTCATCAGTGTTGTTAATATTTAATGCTGTTCTTGATGTGTCTATAAAATTGAGGTGGGATATATGCAAGGTCATATTGGGGCTTTTGTGGGCATGTTTTAATTTTCAACATCAACCTGAACTTTTATGTGAGCAATTGATGTTCTGTTTCACAGTCAGCCTTTTGGCTGCTATTACTGAGCTTCTCTGTCATCTCTTCCCATGGAGGTAGTCAGTATGAGACCTATCTATACATTCTGTATGCTGTCTATCCAAGTACACATTATGTTGTTGAAAAAGGTATTGCATTTAAGTCCATCTCAGAAAATTCTATCATGCAATCTGCAACTTTTGTTTCTCTGAAGCCATAGTTTCAAACTATTGTCCCTCTTTGTTCCAGCTCTCATTCCAATTATCAATAATGCATCTTGATTATATTTGTGATCAGTTCAGACTGAAGTTGGTAGAATTCAATTTCTTTATTCTTAAATTAGAATAATAGTCATACTAATTGGGCTTCCTTGTAGGTATATAGATATTTTCATATTACAGAAAGCATTGTACTTTAAGTTTTGAAATTCTCTTTAATCCACATTCACACAATTCAAAAGTTCAGTCATATCAAGAAGAATTGTACAATCATTACCACAATTTCAGAATATTTTCTCTATACCCCCCCACTCCCATGGTTAAATCATCTTTAAATTGAGTTGTGTAATCACCTTGAGTCCTAGTACTCACTCCCCCTCCCACCTTCATTGTTTACTCCCGAAATAGCCTCACCCTCCCCAATCCCTGCTCACCCACCCCTATATCTCCTAGAAACCCTTTCATCAGTTAACTATATTTATCCACTCCTGTGCTTCAACTGGTAAATCCAACAGAAATAATAACAAAAAATAAAATGATATGGATAAGACAATAATATATAAAGACAAATAAAAAGCACCACCATCATTTTTTTTTTTCCTAACCCACCACCATCAATATTTTAAAGGCCAGGGAAGAAGTTTTTATCATGGAGTAAGCAAGAGATCCTTACACCTAGAACAAATTCAGGATGGATCTAGAAGGTCAACTGATCAAATCCCAAGTTTGATCCAGCATAATCAGGTTGACAATGATTTTTGTTTGGTAGTAAGTATTTCAGACCTTTGCCTGTAACTAGAGATCTGCCAGTGGCTTAATTTGTCTTGATATTCTGCAGATGGATTTTGGGCTCCCACTGTCCTCCATAGCCTTCCACAAATTAAATTAGGTGTTCATAATTTTAGGTCTGATATTACTTCTTTCATCATATTTGAGTTTATTGTCATCTTTGACTCATACGAGCTGGTTTTCTTCCATGTTGGCTTAGTGGACTCCTTATTTAGATGGCTTTTTATTTGAATACACACCTTAAAACCACAAACACGATTCCACTTGAGAGCCAGGCACCATCTGCTTTCTCACCACAATGCGTAGGACACTCTTCAGTGATCTTTTCATGTGAGTGAGTATTGAGCAGGGCCATGTTTTCAGAACTGACTATTCTTGGGCTGGAGCTAGAGTTCATTTGGGGCCCATAATCTAGCTGCTTCTCCCGGGGATATTCATGACTCAGGTTTACTGTGGTGGTTGTGTGTGTTAGTCCAGGTAGAGAGATCCAGGGAGACACTCGTGTATAAAAAAGAACTTTATATAAAAGAGCAACTGTATATTGAGAAAACATCCCTGCCCAGTCCAGATCAAGTCCATAAGTCTGATATTAGTCCATATGTCCAATACCAGTCTATAAATTCCTCTTCAGACTCAAGCAACACATGCAATGAGGTTGAATGAGGAAAATCACAGGCCAGTGGGTGAAAAATCGGGATCCAGTGGTGGTGGAAGCATCTGAGCGATGTCATGGGTCTCCATATGACTCCTCCATCTCCAGGGCCCTGGCTCCATCAGTGTAGCTCCCAGTGGCTTGTCAACAGGAATGTCTCACAGGGAGACAAACAGAGTGAATCAGATACAGAAAACCTTAAGAGTAGAAACAACATTGTCAGAGATGGTGCCAGAAGATGAGCCTTCAGTCCAGAAGACACTCAGTATGACTCCAGGAGAACTGCCTTCACAAAGTAGAGTCTATTGTGATGTGGGTGGAATACACCCTACATGAGTAAAGCCTTCAGGACCTTCATTTACTGATGGGACATGACTCAAAAGGAGAAGAGATAGCTGAAAACACCAATTACCATATATGCTTGAGTGTAAGCCACGTTTTTTGTTTTTTAATTTTAACAACTTATTAGGGGCTCATACAATTCTTATCACAGTTCATACATATACATAAATCAATTGTATAAAGCACATCTGTACAGTCTTTGCCCTAATCATTTTTTCTCCTCTTTTCTTTTTTTACATTTTATTAGGGACTCATACAACTCTTATCACCATCCATACATATACATACATCAATTGTATAAAGCACATCCATACATTCCCTGCCCCAATCATTCTCAAGGCATTTGCTCTCCACTTAAGCCCCTTGCATCAGGTCTTCTTTTTTTTCCCCCCTCCCTCCCCTTTCTCCCCTCCCTCATGTGCCCTTGGTAATTTATACATCGTTATTTTGTCATATCTTGCCCTATCCGGAGTCTCCCTTCCCCCCTTCTCTGCTGTCCCTCTCCCAGGGAAGAGGTCATATGTGCATCCTTGTAATCAGTTCCCCCTTTCCAATCCACTCACCCTCCACTCTCCCAGCATCGTCCCTCACACCCTTGGTCCTGAAGGTATCATCCACCCTGGATTCCCTGTACCTCCAGCCCTCATATGTACCAGTGTACAGCCTCTGTCCTATCCAGGCCTGCAAGTTAGAATTTGGATCATGGTAGTTGGGGGGGGGGGAAGCATCCAGGATCTGGGGGAAAGCTGTGTTCTTCATCGGTACTACCTCGCACCCTAATTAACCCATCTCCTCTCCTAAACGCCTCTATGAGGGGATCTCCATTGGCCGAGACTTGGGCCTTGGGTCTCCACTCTGCACTTCCCCCTTTATTTATTATGATATATATATATACATATATACATACATATATACATATACACATATATACACATACATACACACACTTATATGTTTTTTTTTTTTTTGCATGATGCCTTATACCTGGTCCCTTGGGCACCTCGGGATCGCACTGGCCGATGTGCTTCTTCCATGTGGGCTTATTTGCTTCTGAGCTAGATGGCCGCTTGTTCACCTTCAAGCCTTTAAGACCCCAGACACTATCTCTTTTGATAGCCGGGCACCATCAGCTTTCTTCACCACATTTGCTTATGCACCCATTTGTCTTCAGCGATCCTATCATGGAGGTGTGCAGTCAATGATATGATTTTTTGTTCTTTGATGCCTGGTAACTGATCCCTTTGGGACCACTCGATCACACAGGCTGGTGTGTTCTTCCATGTGGACTTTGTTTCTTCTGAGCTAGATGGCTGCTTGTTTATCTTCAAGCCTTTAAGACCCCAGTCACTATCTCTTTTGATAGCCGGGCACCATCCGATTTCTTCACCACATTTACTTGCTCACCCACTTTGGCTCCAGCCGTTGTGTTGGGAAAGTGAGCATCATAGAGTTCCAATTTAATAAAAGAAGGTATTCATACATTGAGGGAGTGTTTGAGTAGAGGCCCAAGGTCCTTCCGCCACCTTAATACTTGACCTATAAATATAGACACATAGATCTATTTTCCCCATCCTCCTATATATATTTGCATGTACCTGTCTTTGTCTAGACCTCCATGAATGCCCTTTGACTCCTAGCTCTTTCCTCCATCTCCCTTGACCTTCCTCCTGCCCTACTACCATGCTTCATCGCCACCTGGGCTAGAGTATACCTCTTCTCTAATCAACCTTACCCTTGATCATTTCCCACCAGGCCTGCCACTCCCCCTTCTCTACCATTTGGGGTCCCATGTTTTTCCCTTGTCCCTGGGTTTGTTAACACCACTTCCTTATACCCCTCTACCCCCCAACCCAAGTCCCCCCGGAACTGTCGGTCCCGTTGTTTTTCCTCCAGATAGTTCATCCAGCCTGTCCTATTCAAACAGACCTGTGGAGACACTAACATGCACGAAAACAAGACAGAGGAAAACAAAGCAACAGTATACAACCAGGCAACAAAACAACAAAAACAAACCACTGACAAAGAACAGAACAAAACTGTTCACAAGAGAAAAGCTTGTAGTTAGTTCAGGGATCGTTTGCTGGCCCTTAGGAGCGTTTTCCAGTCCAGTCTTTTGGGGGCCATGGCATTTTTAATCATCTCATTCACATGTAAAAATTGGACATTGATTAAGGAAGATCAATGTAGAATCGATGTATTTGAATTATGGTGCTTGTGAAAAATATTGGAAGTAATTGGACTGCCAAAAAACAACAACAAATCTGTCTTGGAAGAAGTACAGCCGGAATGCTCCTTAGATACAAGGATGGCAAGATGTTGGACATTGGACAGGTTTTCAGGAGAGACCAGTCCCTGAAAGAATGCTTGTTACAGAAAAGGCACAGCAAAAAAGATGGATTGACATGACTGAAATCATAGGCTCAAAGAGAAAACGTGTGTAAGGATGACACAAGAAACAAGCACTGTTTCCTTATGTTGTCGATAGGGTCACCGAGTCTGAACTGACTGGGTGGCACCTAACAAAACAAGATTGAATATATGCCATCAGTTATATCTATTTTTTATGTTCAAATAAATCTTTATTTTTTTTAATCATTTTATTGGGGGCTCATACAACTCTTATCACAATCCATAGCACATCAATTGTGTCAAGCACATTTGTACATTCGTTGCCCACATCATTCTCAAAACATTTGCTCTCCACTTAAGCCCTTGGCATCAGCTCCTCATTCCCCCCCCCCACCCGTCGCTGCCCTCTCTCTCATTAACCCTTGGCAATGTATTATTTTGTAATATCTTGCACTGTCCAACATCGCCCTCCACCAACTTTTCTGTTGTCCATTCCCCAGGGAGGAGGTTATATGTACATCCTTGTAATCGGTTTCCCCTCCCCCCCTCCTTCCACCCTCCTGGTATCCCCACTCTCACCACTGGTCCTGAAGGGATCATCTGTCCTGGATTCCCTGTTTTTCCAGTTCCTATCTGTACCAGTGTACATCCTCTCATCTAGCCAGATTTGTAAATTAGAATTGGGATCATGATAGTGGTGGGGAAGGAAGCATTAAAGAACTAGAAGAAAGTTGTAAGTTTCATTGTTGCTACAATGCACCCTGATTGGCTGTCTCGCCCAACCCTTCTGTAAGGGGATGTCCAGTTGTCTACAGATGAGTCTCTCTTGGTTCCCTAATCTGCACCCCCCTCGTTCACAATGATAATATTTTTTGTTCTTTGATGGCTCCTACCTCATCCCTTTGACACCTCATAATCCCACAGGCTGGTGTGCTTCTTCCATGTGGGCTTTGTTGCTCCTCAGCTAGATGGTCGCTTGTTTACCTTGAGCCTTTAAGACCTTAGACACTATATCTTTTGCCACCATCAGTTTTCTTCACCACATTTGCTTATGCACTCATTTGTCTTCATCGATTGTGTTGGGAAGGTGAGCATCATGGAATGCCAGTTTAATAGAACACAGTGTTGCATTGAGGCAGTACTTGAATGGAGGCCCAATGTCTATCTACTACCTTAATACTAAACTTTGAGGGCCCGCCAATCCCTTCAAACCTTGTGGATCTGTGCCTACTTATCTTTATGATGCGCCTCCTGTGACCCAGCAGTGTTGAATTTCCCTCTTAGTAGCTCTCCTGGGTTGATTTCTGTGGAGTCCCTCTGGTATGTGTTACTCAGTCACCATCTTCCCTCCAAGATAGTTTTTTTAAAAAACATTTTATTAGGGGCTCATACATCCAAGATAGTTTTTATTGATTGTGTTATTAAACTTTTTTTGGTCTTCATTGCCTTTTTTCTTGACATTTTTTTTTCTTTGAGAGTGGTGTATTGAAGTCTTCTGTTCTTACTGTCGATGTGTCTTGGTCCTTTTTCAATTCTATGAGGATCTGATGTATTTCAAAGGTATTTCATTGAGTGCATAGATGACTATTAAAGTTATGGTTTTCTGAGCTATTTTTCCCTTTATCATTATGTAGTATTCAATCTTTTCTCGTTATGTTGTTTACCTTGAAGTTTATCTTCTTGGAGATTAATATTGTTACCCCTGCTGAGTTTTGTTGCTGTTTGCTGGGTATGCTTTTGTTCCACCTCTGATTTTTAATGTCTTCAAGTCTCTGTTTGTGAGGTGTTTTTCTTGTAGGCAGCATATTGATGGGGCTTGCTTTCTTATCCATTCAGCTTCTCTCTGTCTCTGTGCTGGTGTATTTAGTACATTAACATTCAGTGAAATTATTGACATGTATGTGTATTTGTTTCCACCATTTTGGTTTATATATGCGTGTGTTGTGTGTTTGGATGTGTATTGTGTTCAGTTTCTTTGTTCTTCCTGTGTCGTTCCCTTGCTCTGGGTGTTGTTCTGTGTGTGCTGGTTTTTGTGAGGAATTGTCTTGAATGTTGGTTTCAGGTTTGTGTGTTGTTGCTGTTGGTTTTTTTGGCCACAGTACTTCATTGAGTATTTTTTGTAATGGTGGTCTTGCTTTTGGCTTTTCTTGTCTTGAAATAATTGTATTATACCACCATATTTAGTTGCTGAACCTTTGTGTGTAATTGATCTTTTTCTCTAGGTGCTTTTAGATTATTTGTTGTTTCCGTTCTGATGTTCGACATCTTGACTACAATATGCCGTGGAGTTTGCCTTTTAGAATATCTCCTGGCTGGGGTTCTTTTGGCTTCCTAAACAATCGTCTTTTTCTCTTTTAGACATTGAGCAAAGTTCTTTGGCTGGCGCTCTTGGACTATTCTCTGTGTGGATGTAACTTTGTTTGTTTCTTCCTCTTCTGGAATTCTTACAAGATGCAGGTTGTTCCTCTTAATGGTGTCCCACATTATTATCAAGCTCTTCTCAGTCTCTTTTGCATTTTTTGGTTATTTGTCCTTCCTTTTGATTGGAATCTATAGATTTGTCTTTCAGTTCACTAATTTGGGTTTCTATCTCTTCAATTCTGTATCTCTATTTTTTTTACAGCCTCCCGCTTTTCCTTTATAGCAGGGGTGTCAAACTGGCCCTGTCGGCCGCATGTAGCCCCTGAGGAGCTGTTTTTGTGGCCTGCGATGCTCTGAAATAAAATGAAAATAGAAAAAATTGTTATGAAAAAATAGCACTTAGGGGAGATCGAGGCAATATCGTACACACAATTCCCTCGTTAACCCTTTATCTGAAGATGAGTATACATGTGGCCCAGTGCTTTCTGGGGGGCCTGTGGATGTGTATACATGCACTGACCTAGTTCCAGTGATGATTGGAAGCGATCTGTCTGCCACTCTCAGTGTCACATAATGTAAAGAGATCCCAATAGTGAAAAGGTGAAAAATAGCACTCTGGGTTGTGCTGTTATGATCATACCTAGCAGCAGTGCTAGTGAACATTTTTAGAGGGAAGCCATTACAATTGTGCATCACGTTTGTCAGCTGCCCAAATCTTGGTGTTTTTTATTAGTTACCTTGTTATATTTTCCGGTCACAACATAAGATGTAGTGAAAACTAGTAGAAGGAAAGCACTGTCAAGTTAAGGGTAAAACAATAATTTTAGTTTTATAAATACATTAAATAAAAGCTATTATAGTATTTTAATTATCCTATCCATATTCCTGAATCCTCACTTCAAAATAGAAATTGAACAAAATTTGTAAATGTGATGTGGCCCATGTGAATCTTGCCTGTTGCACCAAATGGCCCGCTTTTTAATTGAGTTTGACACCCCTGCTTTGTAATTCTGCTATTATAGTGTTTGATTTTTGTGTTTCTGTTTGTTTCTCTAATGAGGTTATAGCTTTTCTATTGTTTTATTTTTCCTTTCAGACTTCTTTCAGCTGTTGCATGAGCACAAACATCATTCTTTACATTCTTTTTCTGGGAAATCCATAACTTGTACAGTTTCAGGTATTACATTTAAGTCTGATTGCTATTTGGTTATTTGTTTATGTTTCTCTTGTTTTGTGTGTGTGTGTGTGTGACTAATATCTTCTGTTGTTTCCTTGTCATCTTGGAGTCTATTGGGAGTGTTATGTAGGCGATGTTATTTGGAACTGGTTAACTCTATTAGGTGGTGCAGTAGAGGGCTAATGGATAGTTTGTATTAAGTGTCTGAGGGAGGTTGCTAATTTATGTGTTAAGGGAGTCATATGAAATTTGGGGAGGAAATGTTATGAGTGTTGGGAGAGTGAAGGAAGCAGTAGGTTAAAAAAGAGGGTGGAGGATCAGGTAGTGTTATATAGTAGGTTAAAGGAAGGGGTATTTGGGCCTGAAATGCTTCATTTGCAACGATGGATCAATGGGTGCTAGTATTTGAGAGCAAAAACAATTTTAAATATTGTGATAGTAGTATTAGTCTTTGGTTTTATGAGTCTGAAAATGTAAGAAAAATTTTGATGATCAGTACAGTGAAACTAAAAGACAGGTTAATGATGTTGTGAAGTAAAACTTTGGATATTTAGACTAAAGAAAGGAAAATGAAAGAAAAGGGGTAAGAGATGAAAGTTTTAATAATAGTAATAGGAAAAATCATACTAGCATAAGATGCAGGAGAGCTGTTAATGTATGTTTGTCCGGGACACTAAGCTTCACACAGAGCTTAGTCTCTGTTGTGGGTGCGAACTAGTAGGTAGATGGGGTGTTAGGGGTCTAGGAAATAAACCAATGAGATCGGAAGGAAAAAACGTAAAGTAACATATCATACAAATGATATATATAAACTCCCTTATATAAATTCCTTGCCTGGGCTTGTAAAACCTGTTCTGCCTGCCAAACCTGCTCCAGCTTCTTGTTTTGTGATGCAAATACTTAGTCAATGAGTCAGGTGTATGCAATCCAGGTATGTGTAACAAGTAATATGAAAATAAATCCTCAGAGTGGCCCAATTATTTAAGGTACCAGGCCTTTGGGGTGTCTTCCGATCAGGGGTTGTGCTGAGTGGTACCTCAGGAGGGGGCTGGAGCTCTTGGTGTTAATCACTTAACACCTGCTTTCAGCTGCCCTGTTCTCAGCCCTGTGAGGCTCAGTAAGCTGTGAAGTACCCACTACTAGGAGTGAGTCCTAGATGGGGGATCTCCACTGGCAGTCTTCTGGTCTTGGCAGGAAGCCAAAGAAATTTATATTTTTATTTTCCCTGGTCCCAGTCTGGTCACTTCGAATTATGATCCTTTTGCTCCATCACACCCCACTGGCACGTACCCCCCACCCCCTCAGCTAGCTTCCCAATTCAAAGACCCGGGAATCTCCCCTCAGGCGGCCGAGGAGATGCCCTAAGCGGTTCTAATTGGCTGGTGTTTCTGCTCTCTCGTTGTAGTCTATTTGTGTCTACCTATCTTTATGGTGACAATCCTGTGGTCTGGAAGTGCTATCCCTTTCAGTAACTCTTTTGCGCTGTTCTCTGCAGTGTGTGCTGCTTGGTCATCCTCCTCCTCCCAGCTGCCCCTCAATCCCCTCTCAAGTGCTGCTTATCTCCTCTTGCTGCTCTCATTGTCTTTCTTATTTGAAAGTTCATATCCCCTAGGAGGAGTCATCAGGCTGTAACCTGTTTGATAGGTGGGACTAGTGCTACAGTTTCCCACAGGGTCACGTTGACATAACATCTAACTGCCACAACAGCTAAAGGCAAACTGCTTGTGCTGCTCCTTTAAAACTGGAATTGAGAAAAACACATTTGCCCAATTAGTAGCTGCTATCAGATACTAGAAGAGATATTAATCTACTCAAGCAATAAAACCATTTCTGGGACAGCAGCTGCAATTGGAGTCACCACCTGGATAAGTTTCCAGGCACCCCCTGCCATTCTCAAAGATCCACCTGTTTTTTGCACTGACCAAATTGACAGGGACAGAAGAGGCATTTTCTGCATGCAATATGTGAATTAACAGAAGACCTTGTGAGAACAGGTTAGTAAGCAGGTCAACCTTGAAGCTAGGCCCTAATGAATGTCCTCACACAGCAGTGCTGCTGGAGATAAATCTGACAGCACACTGATCCAGAGACAAAAGCTGAGATTGCAATTTAAAGAGCCTCAAGGGTGGTCTAAATAGCTAATTAGAAAGTTAATTGTACATCTGTGGAGTGGCAAACTCCTCCCCTTTAAAACTGTCTTTTAGAAACTAGGAGTCTTCTCCTAGGCAATGAATGACCCTTCTTAATTTGTGAAAGGGGCCCCCACTACATTCCGGGAGCAAAGCATATTTTATCTATGCTTAAGGTATCCTTTTCACCATGCCAGAAGGACTCACATACTTTCTTTGGAAATGATTCTATCTATGCTTTAATAAAATTGTTGCCCAGCCTGTGTGATCACAAGGTGTAGATGGGATCAGAAAGTGTTAGGGAGCTAGAGGCAGAAACCTCTACCTATACCTGCCAAGGCCTCCCTCCACCCTTACAGACTGTGGGAAGCTGCTCCAGGCTGGATGGCATGAATAAATTCAGGCAGTTGAGACGAAGCCAGTACTCTTGGGAGGACCTCAATCTAGGCCAGGTGAGCTTAATTGAGTCAATGGAGTCAACCAGTACTGTCAACCACGCCTCCCAGTGGAGGGCCCTGAAAAGTCAGAATTGCAAGGAGATGACAAGCAATTCTCCAGGTCTCCAGACCCCATATGCTAATCGCCATACATTCCTCACTACCCCTGTAAAAACCCTCGCCCCCAGCTGCTGAATGGGACTTCCCTGACCTGTCCGCCTAGGTCACGAAACCTCGGCAGGGAGCCCCAGGAGCCGCCCTACTGCCCCACCTAATAAAGCTATTTCTGTTTCTGCTTTCCTTGTCCTGTCAGTTATGTCTGTCTTCCTCCCTGTACCTCAGTTTCACCTTTACACTTCTATCCTTTATAAAAATTCACTTGGATCACAAACCAGGCTTCGGTGTGAATTCATTCTCATGGGAAGCCAATGACCCAGGTATTTCCACCTGAGGAATCTAACAGTATCAGACATCAGGAGACCCCAAACCATCATATGATGTGAATGAAGGGAGTCGGATGGAGACTCAAAGCCCATCTGTAGACAATTGGACATCCCTCACAGGAGGGACAAGTCAGCCAGAGTGCAGTACAGCACCAACGAGACACACATTTCTTTAGTTCTTTAGTGCTTCCCGCACCCCACCCCACCCACCTATCATGACCCCACTTCTACTTTACAAATCCCAGTTCTAGCTTACAAATCTAGCTAGACCAGATGGTACAGATAAGAGCTCTTGTCACACGGGATCCAGGACAGATAAACACATCAGGAACCGTAATGGGAGTAGCAATACTATCAGCGTAGGCCACTTAGGGGGAATGTAGGGGGAGAAGGGGGAGAAACAGAGAATTGATTACAATGATGATGTAGACATAACCCCCACACCCTGAGGGGGACAAACAACAGCAATGTGGGTGAAGGGAGACAGAAGATGGTGTAAGATAGGAAAACGATAATAATTTATCAAGGGTCTTGAGGGTGGGAGGGTGGGTGAGGGAGGGAAAAAAGGAGCTGATATCAAGGGCTCAAGTAGAAAGAAAATGTTTTGAAAATGATGATGGCAACATATGTACAAATATGCTTGACTCCACTGATGTATGGATTGTTATAAAAGAGATGTAAGAGCCCCTAATAAAGTGATTAAAAAACCCCACACTAAAAACTGGCTTAACCGCTGCTGGTGCTTGTGTGTGTGTAAGCACAGCTTATACCTGGACCCTTACAAACCACATAGGTCTACAGTTTGCTAGTCCCCCCATAGACAACAGCTCAGTTCGGAAGTAATGGTCTCCAGCCCTATATTCTTCAATTCCTTGATGGTGCAATCTTTGCACCCTGATCTTTGCAATCCCTCCAGGAAAACATAATTGCGTTGGCTTTACCATTTTCCTAAGTAGAGGTAGCTTTACTAGCTTCCACTCCTGCCCCTGCCATAGTAGTCCATGTTCTAGAGTCAGGTAGCCATATGGGGTACTGGCAGTCAGTGAGTCTGTCTATTCCATTTATGTGTTCTAGAACAGGGAAATTACTATAGGATAGGTTTGGGCTCATACTGGATCCCCTGTGAGATCAACCTGAGCTAAGACTCCATTATAACTTGACCTTTATATGCTCCTAGTCTGATTGTGGGACCTTAAAATTTAGGGTCACTTAGATTAATGTCAGTTTGGAGCCAATGTCCAGTAAGCATCCCCAATGTCTGATTATTTCCTTTCTCCAATGAATTGTCACTTATAAAAGGCGCAGTTTCCACTGGGCAGGCCTGGGAGAAAGGCTAACTATGCATTTTTTTTATTAGTGTAGTGGGTGCCTTCCTCAAAGGGTCCTGGCTTCCCCGTAAATGAAGCGTTTGTGAACTGGCTCAATTTTTGGGAATTGATCGAGCATTTGCGACTCTATATCTGGCTATTTGAATTAGACTGCTATTCAACTGGCCTAGAATTTTTGAACTTGTACAGATCAATGATAGATTTGGTAGGTTTCTCATTTATTTCACTCCTAGGGACACTCTGCTTAGGTATCCATGCCATACAAATCAGGCTATTCTGTTACTACTTTGACTCTGCTAACCATTTGGCAACCACACCCACCTTGTCTCTGTTAAATGCTACTGCTTACCGCCTACTACCATGGGACCCAATCAGCCATGTTATGTGCAAACGTCTTAATTAGGGTATTTTCCACTGTCAAAACTGGCTCAAAATAAAATATCAATCACAGCAGTCTTTAGAGATACTTATGATCCCTTCAGAAATTTGTTTCCCACTGAGAGAAAAGGTGTGTCCTCAGTGCATTCCATTTGTGAGTCTATGGGTCTGCCCTGAAACACGCCCATTCCCTTAATCCTCTAAAGTATACCAAGCTAGGTCTGGTACTTCAACTTAACTTGCTCTAAGCCACTGCAGAAGCTTTGCTTCAGTAAACCAAACAGATAAACTATTAGATTCTGTCCTAACGTCTGGTGCTGAAACACTGACTGAAGGATCAGTGCTTAGTTGGTCCACGTCAACACATTCAGACTGATGCAACCGTTCGCTCCTTGCATCATCATCTCACTCCCGCACACATTCCTCGGGTCTCTGCCTGTACATACTAGAAAATGCTAGCAGTCCTTTAAGAGGATAGCACAGCTCTTTCTGGATCAATATTTGGAGGTCACCTTTGGGATTACTGAGACAAGTTTAGAGGCAGTGTCGAAGCAGGCATGAGTGTCGAAGGTGTTTCCCAGCAAGTGTCAGCATTATCTTGCAAGGCATCTGCTGCAGGGAATGCTCCAGATACAACTCGAGGTTCCCTATCAGCAGGGAAAGTTGGGCTAAGCTCAAGTGCAGGTGGAGGGGACAATGGCTTTACTAATGATGGATTAAACTCTTCAGATGTGAGTGGTAGTGTTGTTGGCTGAAGTAACTCAATGGCATGTCAAGGATCCATGTTCTGATATTTCTGAGAATAATCTTTCCGTGTGTCCCTATGATGGTTCGATTTTATATCAGTTTGATGCATCTGTGTGAAAGTATGGGTAGAGTTCAATCTCAATAAGGCCCTCTCCTTGGAGGAGGTGCCCAATTTAGAGACATGCCATGGACAACTTTCCTTCCCTCTCCCTCCATCCTGCTTACCTTGATTCTGCATCTCTAGGATTCATGGCCGAGCCGGCCTGCTGATCATAGGAGCTGCAGTGCCCTGCCCTCTTCCTGCTGACCTTACATCCAGATGCTCTTGCCCCTACTGGCCTGTGATTTTCCCGATTCCTGCTTTGCCTTTGCTTCATTGGCTGGAAGCTGGGTGAGTCTAAAGGGGACTTCATCTAGCATCTGACCCATGGACTTGAGTTGAACTGGGCTGGGCTTCCTGATGTAAATTTATTTTTGCTATAAAGTTATTTGAGTGTAGTTTGATTTATTTCTCTAGAAAACTCAGCGTAGCACAGTCCTCTCCACCGTAACTTTCAGGTTCCCATTTAGTCCCAATCCATGCTCTCCTATTAACATCAGAAATCATTCTAAGTAGAGGGTTCAGTTAGTGTTGTAATTCAGCCACTCTTTTTTTTTTTTTAGATTTAGTACTTTTAAAAAAAACATTTTATTAGGGGTTCATACAACTCTTATCACAACCCATACATATACATACATCAATTGTATAAAGCACATCTATACATTATTTGCCCTAATCATTTTCAAAGCATTTGCTCTCCACTTAAGCCCTCTGCATCAGGTCCTCTTTTTTCCCCCCCTCCATCCCCGCTCCTCCATCCCTCATGAGCCCTTGATAATTTATAGATTGTTATTTTGTCATATCTTGCCCTATCCAGAGTCTACCGCCCCCCCCCCTTCTCTGCCGTCCATCTCCCAGGGAGGAGGTCACATGTGGATCCTTGTAATCAGTTCCCCCTTTCCAACCCACTCACCCTCCACTCTCCCAGCATCGGCCCTCACACCCCTAGTCCTGAAGGTATCATCCACCCTGGATTCCCTGTGCCTCCAGCTCCCATATGCACCAGTGTACAACCTCTTCCCTATCCAGTCCTGCAAGGTAGAATTCGGATCATGGTAGGTGGCGGGAGGAAGCATCCAGGATCTGGGGGAAAGCTGTGTTCTTCATCGGTACTACATCGCACCCTGACTGACCCATCTCCTCTCCTAAACCCCTCTATGAGGGGATCTCCAGTGGCCGACAAATGGGCTTTGGGTCTCCACTCTGCACTTCCCCCTTCATTCACTATGGTGTGTGTGTGTGTGTGTGTGTGTGTGTATATATATATATATATATATATATATTGCATGATGCCTTATACCTGGTCCCTTTGGCACCTCGTGATTGCACAGGCTGGTGTGCTTCTTCCATGTGGCCTTTATTGCTTCTGAGCTAGATGGCCGCTTGTTCACCTTCAAGCCTTTAAGACCCCAGACACTATCTCTTTCGATAGTCGGGCACCATCAGCTTTCTTCGCCACATTTGCTTATGCACCTGTTTGTCTTCGGTGATTGTATCATGGAGGTGTGCAGCCAATGATTTGAGTTTTTGTTCTTTGATATCTGTTCCCTTCGGGACCATGCAATCACACAGGCTGGTGTGTTCTTCCATGTGGGCTTTGTTGCTTCTGAGCTAGATGGCCGCTTGTATATCTTCAAGCTTTTAAGACCCCAGACACTATCTCTTTTGATAGCCGGGCACCATCAGCTTTCTTCACATTTACTTGTTCACCCGCTTTGGCTTCAGCAGTTGTGTCGGGAGGGTGAGCATCACAGAGTGCCAATTTAATAAAAGAAAGTATTCATACATTGACGGAGTGCTACTATCTACTTTTTTGCGACACTTCGCTGTAGTACCTTTATCTTCAGTGACCATTTCATGAAGGTGAGTACTGAGCAGGGCCATGATAATTCTTTTTAAGTGTGAGCCCCCAAACCATTCCTGAATCTATGCTTTTTAAAAAATTTGCTAACTTAGGAGTTAATACAAATGTCATATTATTCCATAGTTCAATCACATCAAACAGAATTGTAAAATTGCTGCCATAATCAGTCTCCACACATACATTTCCCTCCTAGACTACTTGACATCATCTCCCTCTTACTTCCCCCGACCCACTTTATCCTCACCCCCCCAAACTATTGTTATATTTTCTTTCTCAAAGTCTCTGGGTCTCATTTACTAAAAAGCAGAAACAAATAACAGCTTCAAGAAAGTGACCCCCATGGTGCTGCACCCCTGAGACACACCTTAATATACCCAAGCACATGCAACACACAGTAGAGGGGCTGTCACAAGATTTCCAGAATACTAGATATCTTAACCCAGCATAAAGGGGGTTGATGTAACATGACCTTATTTGTCCACCAACCATCAGTACACCACTCTTGGTACAGCTGTTTTCTGCTTCCTCAGGCACCATGTATTTCCCGCTTAAGTCCTCATGTTACAAGTGTGTCTGAGGTAGAGTCTAGTTCACCCAGTGGGATTCCCATATGGGGCTCACTGATGTAGCCTCTGGAGCATGCATGCACCCCAAAGATCCAGGATTTGGTGTCCCAGCATTTTATGGCACCTGGTCTGCTTTCCTGGGATACCCCCCCCCAGATGCCCTACACCAGTTCTGCCCACCCATTGCATGCCACTGAAGACACCTCCCATTTATTGTTGCCAAGAGCATCCTCAGTCTTTTGTCCCCCACCTGGAGGTTAGCTCTCCCTCCCCTCCCTTCAACAGGCATGCACCTATGTACCCCCAAATTTGACCATTCCCTTTCATCTCCTGTGCGGCACCTCTCATCAGTAAACCCCATTCCTCCGACAGGGCTACCTCCCTCTCTGGGAGACCTCACCACAGATCTAAATGGCTACTATTCAGCGAACAGCCACTACCCCCTCGCACCCTCCATTTCATCCCAGCTGTTGTGAGGTGACCTCCGGCCAAGTGACCTACACTATACTCACCAGGAGCAGATGATGTGTAGGTCATTGGCACTGGTCCAGCTCGTTAGCGGCCTGTCTGACCCCAGCCAGACGACTGCATGGCCTGCACGCTTGAGCTTGCGCCCCTTCTGCTGCTTGTTCCTGCTGCTCTGGACTCACACAGTGCTTGTCCTTTCGTGCTTCACTCGCTTCCCTCAGCATGTCTTCCAGAGCCCTCCACGACGTGAGGGGTCTCATTGCTGTTCTTCAGGCATGCGCAGTACTCATCATGTTTATGTACCAGAGGTTTTTTATCCATTGTTGGGAATGGAGGCCGCTTCTAGCAATTGTGAGCTGTGCTGTGATGAACATGGGGGAGCAAATGTCTGCTTATGATGTTTTTTATTTCTTTGGGGTATATGTTCAGTAATGGTATTGCTGGATCATATGGTAGTTCAGTTGCCATCTGTTCTAGGTATCGTCATACTGCCTTCCTGAGTGTCTGTACATATTTACAAGTCCACCAGCAGAGGATAAGAGTTCCTATCTCACCACACACTCTCCAACATTTGCTGTTCTCAGCTTTTTTACTTTAACTGGGCTACAGTTATGGGTGTTAGGTGGTATCTCATGGTTGCTTTCACTTGCATTTCCTGGATAGCTAATGACTGAGAGAACTTACTCATATGTTTATTAGTTATTCACGTATCATCCTTTGTGAATTATCTGCTCCGGTCCTTTGCCCACTTTTTCATAGGGCTACTAGTTTGTTTTTCTTGCCACCTTGTAAATTCTGTAGATTTTAGTAATTAGTCCTTTGTTATGTCATTACTAAATATCTTTTCCCAGTCTATGGGTCTTTTTACTCTTTCAATGAAGTCTTTTAATGTATGCAAGTTTTTTATTTTTTAATATGTCCCACTATTTTGTTTTCTATGGATTGTGTCAGCTTTGTTATTTCTGATAGCCCATCTACTGCACTAGGGTTCCTAGTTTTGTCCCAGTTTTCTGATCCTGAGAGCTTTGGGTTTTACATTTAGGAATTTGATCCATCTTGAGTTTGTTTCTGTGCATGGGTGAGGCAGTCGTCTTTTTTTTTGTTCTTCTGCAAGTGGATAGCCAGTATTTCCAATAGCATTTATTGAAGAGGTGTCTGCTTCCCATTTAATGTTTTTTAGGCCTTTGTCAACAATAAGTTCTCTGTCTGTGGAAGCTAGAGGGTAGACAGGTGTTATTTTTGTGAAGGGAAGACAATATAAAACAAGAGATTGGCAAAAAATATTGGAAATGAAAAGACAATGGTAGATTTAACGACTTATTTAATGTCTAAAACTGATGTCTGCTCTTTAAACCTTCACCTAAGTAACAATAGAAAATATTTTTAAAAACTTAAAAAAATTCTCTGTCTCTGAATTCTATTCTTTAATGACTGTTTTAACACAGACACACACACGTTCTATTTTGTTACCATTAGACTCACAGTTTAATGATAAAAATTACATTAAAACAGAACAGAAAAGTTGGTGAAGGGAGACGTCGGACAGTACAAAAAAAATAAAAGGAATTTTTTTAAATTTATTTTTTTAACAATTTATTGGGGCTGATACAATTCTTTTCACAGTTCATACATATACATACATCAATTGTATAAAGCACATCTGTACAGTCTTTGCCCTAATCATTTTTTTCTCTTTTCTTCTTTTACATTTTATTAGGGACTCAAACAACTCTTACCACAATCCATACATATACATACATCAATTGTATAAAGCACATCCATACATTCCCTGCCCCAATCATTCTCAAGGCATTTGCTCTCCACTTAAGCCCCTTGCATCAGGTCCTCTTTTGAAATTTTTGTTTTTTAAAAAAGTGACTTAAATAAGAAAAACTGTGCATGAGCAGCCAGTAGTAACTATTGGTCTCTCTGCACTCGGAGGAAACAAGAGTGAAGTCAAAAGACATGTTGAATACAATTATTACAATAGAATGATGAACAACCCAAACATTAGTCTCTATAATCTTGAGCTTGGAAAACCTAAATGGTGCCTGACTACCGCTACCTATTACTCTGAACACAATCACATTAGAAGGTCCTCAATGGAATGGGGGTAAAATGTGGAACAGAACTCATGATCATAAAACAGACTGGGTTTACTGGTTGAATGGAGTCTAGTAGCATACCCCAAGAATATAGCCAATGTCCTCTAGGCGTGGAACTGAAATGACCTTTTTTAAAACCATCAACAGCTTAAAACCCAAAGGGCAGCATTTACCCAATGACAAAGTCCAGAGGGTTACTAAAGAAGGAGTGATGGTAAGAGAAAGCCCAGTGGGGAAGTAGGATGGCACATGGAAGGTATTGGAGTGGATGTGCAAAATCAATGTGTATGAATTTTTCGATGTAAAACTGATGAACTTCTCTGTAAACCTTCACTTAATTGGTAATAAGTATACTTCCCTTCCCCCACCCTAACAGTTTCAGAGTCTCAAATGTTTTCGTGTGTTGTATCTTCATTTTCATTTGACTCTAAATATTCACTGGTTGTTTGTATAATGGTTTAATTTCCATATAATTGTGTATTTCAGTTTCATTGTGTTACCAAATTCTGTTTACATTCAATTGTGATCAAGAAATATACTTTGTCGCAGTCTGCTCCAGCAAGGGGACAGCATGCCACCAGCTGTTGTCAGTTGTCCAGTTCCCTCTGTGTCCCATTAGCTTCCCCCAGGGACGTCATCCTCCGAGCCTGGCGTGCCAGCGTGGGGTCTAGTCCCGCTCTCTTTCTCTTCCTCTCTCCTGGCCTGCCTCTGTGTGGGTGTGGCATGCTGGCTCCTCTCCCTAGCCTGTAGCTCTCTCTCTTCATGCATCCTTCCATGTGACCATGCTGTCCTCATGGTTTGGTGCTTCATAGTAGGGTCTACATGCACTCCAGGCTGGGAGAGGCAGCTCCTGGACAGTCTTGAAGGCCAGCGAAGAGACCCAGGATTTTTGTATAGTTCTTTTCTCTTTTTAAAAAATTTTTCTTATTGATTTACTATTTTTATTTTAAAAAATCATTTTGGGCTATGTCATAGTCGGTGTACCTACCTATATAGGATAGGTATGGGAGGCATGCTTGAGGTGAGAGCATTGGGACCAACAGTTCCAGGGAGACCTGGGAGGTCAGAGTGGTGGAGGAAGGGGGTGCTGAGCAGGCTGCGCCATGGACAGGGGAACAACTGGGGTGTCAGAGCCAGTAATGAGGATATAGGGATCCAAGGTGGGGGTGGTGGTAATGTTGGAGCAACAGCAGACTAGCTAAGGGGGTTACCAAGAGGCAGAAATAAGGGGAAAGTGGCAGTGGGACATGAGGAAGGTAAAAGGCAACAGAGGAAGGACCAAGGAAGCAAAGCAATGGATAGAGGTATAAACATAGTGGTGTGCATATGTAAATACATTAATCTACAAAAATAGAGGTATTGGCCCATGTACATATATTTATATGGCAATACCCTGAGGTAGGGGATGGACTTTGGGCATCCACTCATATCCTCCTTCCATTCAAGAACACTTTGTTCTATGGGGACCCAATGCCCATCTGTAGACAACTGGACATCCATTGCAGAGCGGTAGTGGGGAGATGAGTCACTCAGGCTTCAGTGTAGCAATAACGAAACTCATAACTTTCCTCTAGTTCTTAAACACTTCCTCCCCCCAACTATCATGATCCCACTTCTACCTTGCAAACCTGGTTAGACCAGAGGATGCACAGCGGTACAGTTGGGATTTGGAAACAGGGAATCTAGGACAGATGAACCCCCTCAGGACCAACAGTGAGAGTGGTGATACCGGGAGGGAAGGAGGGGTAGAAAGAGGAAACCAATCACGGGGATCTATATATAACCTCCTCTCTGGGGAATGGGCAACAGGAAAGTGGGTGAAGGGAGACGCCTGGCAGTGTAAGATAAGATAAAATAATAATTTATAAATTATCAAGGGTTCATGAGGGAGAGGGGAGCGGGGAGGGAGAGGGAGAGAAAAAAGGAAAATGAGGAGCTTATTCCAGGAACCAAAGCGGAATGCGAAGTTTGAGAATGATGAGGGCAATGAATGTATAAGTGTGCTTTACACAATTGATGTATGTGTGGATTGTGATAAGAATTGCATGAGCCCCAATACATAAATTTTTTTAAAAAGAGAAAGTTTTGTTCTAACCAGTCAGCAGCATGAGATGTTTACCCTCCTGACACAATCGCTGAAGACAAAATAGGTGCATAAACAAATGTGGTGAAGAGGGCAAATGGTGCCCGGTTATTAAAAGATATAGTGTCTGGGGTCTAAAAGGCTTGATGTCACACAAGCTGCCATTCAGCAGTGAAGCAACAAGTCCACATGGAAGAAGCACATCGCTGGTGCGATCATGAGGAGTCATAGGAACTGGGCATCAGCAGACACATAACAAATAAAAACGAGAGGGCTGGAGCAGAGATCCAAAGCTCATCTGTAGATAGTGGAACAAACTCCCCACAGAGGGAACACAGGGAAGGATGAGTCAACTTTCCTCTAGTTCTTAAATATTTCCTCCCCACCACTATCATGATCCCAATTCTATCTTAAAATCTGGCTAGACCAGAGGATGTACACGGGTACAGAAAGAAACACAGGGGATCCAGGACAGATGAACCCCTCAGGACTAGTGGTGAGAGTGGCGATAATTCAAGGGTGGAGGAAAGGTGGGATAGAATGGAGGAACCGATTACAAGGATCTACAATATAAGCCCCTCCCTGAGGAACAGGCAACAGAAAAGTGGGTGAAAGGAGATGTTGGACAGTGTAAGACATAACAAAATAATAGTAATTTATAAATTGTCAAGGGTTCATGAGGGAAGGGGGTGGGGAGGGAGGGGAAAAATGAGGAGCTGATACCAAGGCCTCAAGTAGAAAGAAAGTATTTTGAGAATGATGATGGAAATAAATGTACACATGTGCTTGACACAATGGGTGTAGATATGGATTGTGGTAAAATGATTAAAAAAGAGAGAAAGGAATTTAGTCATTGTACAAAAAATAAGAAAAGAATATAAGCCAGGTGACATTCCACCATTTCCAGATCTAGCTCTTTCTTTTTTATTAAATCAGTTTTTGGGGGGCTCGTACAACTTAAAAAATAGTTTTATTGGGGGCTTGTATAACTCTTATCACAATCCATAAATATATCAATTTTCAAGCACATTTGTACATTTGTTCTCATCATTTTCCCTTTTGTGTTCAACTTTGAGTGACTTTCTTGTATCATTCCTTCACATTTCTCACGTTGGAGGACTGGCTTTAAGTTTTCTTGTATGGGAGTCTAATAGCTATGAACGCTCAGCTTTTATCTTGGAATACTTAACTTTTTTTTGAAGGACAATTTTTACAGTCCTTAATTTTTGAAGGACCGCTTTACAACTTGTACAGTGTGAGCATTTTTCATAAAACAAGTATGGATAGATATAATCATATTTATCATATGAGCAAGGGGAACACTGCGGAGCATGTTTGGGAACATGGCAGGGCTGAAAGAGACAGGTTTTGTGCTACATTTTATTCATTCCTAAACAGTGTTATATGAAAAAAGAAACTTTTAATTAAAAATATCTTTTGAAAGAAGGGCTTGGCTCCCCTCCTTGACCCCAGTGAAAAAGCCTATCACTCATACCTGGCCTGCCCTCAAAAGATCAGGTGATATTTTTACATCATTTACCACAATTCATATGCATTCTGATTCAACCCATTAATTGCAGCAATACCGTCAATGTACCATTTGAGTTCAGTTCCCGATCTGCAGGGGAAGAGTGCAAATCTTGGAGGTCCTGCCTATCTCTGTTCGATCAGTAAACCTGGCATCCTTTAGGGTTATGTTCTTAACTTCTCCCACACTCTAGACAGAACCTTCTGTTGTGATCCTTTTCATAACACTTGGTCATGGTAGCTGGGTGCCGAACAATGTTTTCAATTTCTAGGTTGTGAAGACTGACGTTTTCCTGGTCCTTCAGTCTGGGCACTTAATTCGGAGACCTGGGTTTGCTGACCTGGGTTTGACCAGAGCCTGAGCTGAATGTCTTTGGGTTGAGGCTCATAGCAGAGTTGTATGCCACTTCGGGTGTTTATTAGGATACCTGAAACTCTGTAATGTGTCCTGTTAAACACCTACCCTGAGCATTTCTCTTGGCACTATAACTTATTGAGTTATTAAATTCTTTCATCACGCATTTTGTCTGTGAGTTTCTGTGTAGCCGTTGCAATGGATACATGCAAAAGTAAAAGAGTGGACACTAATCAAGACTATATAATGCATATATAATAAATGTACAAAGAGACCAGGACACTTACTTACCATCTTTGGGATAGTGCGTGCCTTTAGGACGAGTAAAAGGTTGCAATCAATAGAATACGACCTTCACCTCTATCTAAAATATTTTATACCTTTTAAAAAGAAAAATTTCAAAATATTATATTAAATGTATCTAGTTGATGGGTATATGGGTTTTCTCCTAAAACTGTATTTTCTAATTATTTGAGATATTTTATAATTGAAGAACAAAGGACAACATTGAAAATTTTTCATTGAAAAACTGCAAATACAGTGACTCATTTCACATTACAGTAGTACATTCAGATAAACAAATGACCATCAATTTTGGTATAAAACTATATTTTTATCTTTTTTAACATATAGTTCAATTCCCAGTGCAAAAACACTCCAATGAAAAAAAGATTAATGTACAATAAATACAAGCCTACAGATGTAACCACAGTACCAATATTTACATGTGGTAAAGTGGTTCCAAACGAACAAGAGTCCTCCCCTTTATTGTCTAGAGGACACTCTGCTTACAGAGGGAAGCCCTTCTGGAAAGTCTGCACTCAGCAGCCATTGGGAAGTGTAACAGAGGACAGAGCTGAATAACCAGACAGTAAAGCTCTTAGGTTCAGGGTAATGGTTTCATGGGACATACCATTATTTGGCTTATTAACATGTTTGGTGCTTCTGTTCTACCTCCTCCTTCAGTTGTCAGGCACAGTTGGTGTCGATTCATGTGGAACAACAGAATCGAATAGAGTAGGATTCTGGAATGCATGGCTAATTAGCTGCCTCCATAAACAATGCCCTCCTTTGTCACGAGTCCAAATGAACTGCATGGTGCCTGGCTACCACTGCTGAGCATTTTGATCAAAGAGTTCAGAGAAGGATCCTGAACAAAATGGGGCAAAAATACAGACAAGAATAGAAAATTCTCATAATTCCCAACTTTCTGGAGCCATGGAGGGTGGCTGAACTCGTAAAACTATTGCCTTAAACCAGAAATGTACCATAATGTCTTCTTGAAACCAAGTAATAGTTTGGCTTAACTAGTAAAAAAAAAAGTCTGCTTTGAGCTTGATGATCTTTTAACAACTATGTATGTGGAATAAAATGGAAAACAACTTGAAGTATTTGCCTGGGACTTTAAACAAAAAACAAAGCCAACCACACTGCCATGAAATCAATTCTGATTCACAATGACCTTACAGGACCGAGTAGACCTGCCCCTGTGCGTTTCTGAGACCGCAACTCTTCATGGGAGCAGACAGCCATGTCTTTCTCCCAAGTCTGTTGGATTTAAAGTGCTGCTTTTGTGGCTAGAAGCCCAGCGCTGTCATCACCATGCCACCTGGACTCCCCTGGAACTCTAAGGGGAGTGAATTTATGCTAACAGATGAGCAACAACTCAAAAAAGCTGAAAATGGCTACAGACCGGAGGAATAAAATCCGTATCAGCAAACTGTATACATTAAAAACTGCTGAAGTGATGTATGTTTTGTTGTGTGTCTGCTTAAGAAAACATAAATGAAATTTAAAAGGAAAAATATGATAAAGCTGTCTAGAGCCCTACTTTACATTTTAATCTTTGAAGCCAAAGTCACTACGAATTGTAATTGACTCGATGGCAATGAGAGCTTAAGTCGAAAATGCAGTATTGGAACTGCATTATCTTAACCCACTTTCTCTGTCAGGCCTGACCAAGTGTTTCCATCATGTTTTCCCAGTGGTAAAATTGGGAGTTTTATAAAAATGTGCTCTTGTCCAACACGTGTATGTTCCCAGGATCTGGCACAGAGCAGATGCTGCTGGAACAAGCCAGACACCACAGTCGCCCTGTTTCTGAGGACCATGGCCAATAAGCTGCAAGTGATTAAGGCATCACAGTGGCTCAGGTTTTAAGATTTTCTTTTCAGAATGAATTCCAAGAAAGCAAGCAGTCTTTACACACAGAGGGATGCCGTAGAAATCTTACTGATTAATTTGTTGAGAGCTCTGAGTTTTTCTTCCAAGATGAGGCTGTTTTTCTCAGCTCCTCTTTGTTTCTCTTCAGTAACCTGGAGGGCTTTTAGCAGGTGTGCATTCTCCACATAAAGCTCCTTGAGCAGCAAATTGGACTTCACGCTGTTTTCAAACTAGAGAGGGAAGAGAGCCACCCATTACTGTGAGTGCAGGGAAGGGGTACATGCTCCCGACCCTGTTCATTCCACGGTCGTTGAAATGATAACTTTAGGTTCTTAAGGATATAACAAAAATATTGCGTGTATGACACTTCTTGTTACCCTGAAATGAGACCTCCAACTGAGGGTGTGATGAATTATGTACTGGAGAAAATTTAAGGGAAATTGTGGGAATCAGTTTAACCGGAAGACCCAAGAGTCACAAATCAACAGTTCTCAGAAAGGCTATTGTACGATACAATAATGAATTGCAAAGAATGACAACAATTTTTGGTTCTTTATTGCCCCTTGCCCTAGGAATCACTGTGGCCCTGACCCCCACTGCTGTTTCCTGGGTCTGAGCTTTCTGCCAAACCCATACGGTTTCACAGATGTGAATGACAGGAAACACTAGCAATGACCTCATTCAAAATACAAGGGCACAAGAATCCCAGCATGGGGTTCAGTCAACACCAAATTTCACTTGTAGAACATAGTCAGTAAGCGCCCACATGCCAGGTCTTGCTCTAGCACTAGCGAAGCAGTGGTGAACGTAGTCTCTGGGCTGTGCACCACATATGCTAATGAGAACCAAACTTAGTATGCCATATGGGGGAAGTGCTGAGAAAACCAAGCAAGGAGCAAGAGGGGGGCAGCTAGTTGGTTGAGGGAACTGTAACGACTAATGTAAACCTCAATTTGACTAGACTGTGATTCTCATCAGTCTGACAGGTGCTTTTTCATAATGGAATCAACTTTCATTTTTGTAATCTGATAGGAATAGCCAATCAGTTGAAAGGGAAATTGCCTCGGGAGTGTGGCCAGCTTCCTTTATCGAAGTGGAAGTTGTGGCAAAGTTTGCTCTCTTTCTTGACCTGCACTCTAGTTGCCTGATCTGCAGTTCCTGTGTTATAAACCTGAAGAAGTCTCCATCCTAACCAGCAGGTCGTGGATTCACCAGTCCTACAACCCCACAAGTCATCAGAAATCCTTAGCTTCCACTGGACACATACGGTAGGTTTGGGACTTGCCAACCTCTACAACTGCATAAACCCCTACCATGCAGCAAATCTCTTTATATGTATGTGTGCATCTCACTGATGCACCCCTCTTGAGAACTCAGACTTAGCTATTTGGCACCAAGAGTGATTCTAGAAGAACAAAACTCAAAGAATAAGTGGTAGTTACATCATTTCATGTCAACTTGAAGATATATGAAAGTGTAAGGGTAGAGTTTAGTCTGTCAATCAGGTCACACCCTGATGTTGACTCTCTGTGGGCGAGACTTTCTCATAAGCAGGGTCCTGGGCACCTCCCCCACTCTCTGTGCCTTCACTTTCCTGGCTGCTGCAAGCACTACGATACGGTCAGTTGGATCCACATAACTACACCCACTGGCCTGTGATTGTCCTGCATTCTGCATCATTGCATGTGACTTAATGAGTCTGAAGAGCGACTTATAGACTGAAGAGCTGGACTGGGATGGAATGTTTTATTGATCCATAATTACTTCTTGAGATAAAACTTTTTCTTATACATATATGAGTATCTCTGGATTTGTTTCTCTAGTCAACCTGGCCCAACACAGAATGCTTTCTTTCTTTTTTAGTTATATACTTTCCTTGGGAACTCTTACATCTCTTATCACAATCCACACAATCATCCATTGTGTCAAGCACATTTGTACATCTGTTGCCATCATCATTCTCAAACATTTGCTTTCTACTTGAGCCCTTGGCATCAGTTCCTTGTTTCCCCCCTCTCCCCAGACCCCCTCTCTTATGAACCTTTGATAATTTATAAATTGTTATTTTGTCATGTCTTACACTGTCCGACATCTTCCTTCACCCACTTTTCTGTTGTCTGTCCCCCAGGGAGGGGGTTTTATGTAAATCCTTGTGACTGGTTCCCCCTTTCTATTCTACATTCCCTTGACACTCCCGGTATCACCACTCGTCCTGAGGAGTTCATCCATCCTGGATTCCCTGTGTTTCCATTTCCTATCTGTATCAGTCTACATCCTCTGGCCAGATTTGTAAGGTAGCATTGGGATCATGATGGCGGGGGAGGGAGAGGAAGCATTTAAGAACTAGAGGAAAGTTGTATGTTTCATCATTGCTACACTGCACCCTGACTGGCTTGTCTCCTCCCCATGATCCTTCTGTGAGGGGATCTCCAGTTGCCTAAAGATGGGCTTTGTGTCCCTACTCTGCACTTCCCCTCATTCACCATGACAGGATTTTTTGTTCTTTGATGCCTGATATCTGATCCCTTCGACACCTCATGATCACACAGGTTGTTGTGCTTTCTCTATGTGGGTTTTGTTGCTTCTGAGCTAGATGGCCAATTGTTTACCTTCAAGCCTTTAAGACCCCAGATGCTATATCTTTTGATAGCTGGGCACCATCAGCTTTCTTCACCACATTTGCTTATGTACCCATTTGTCTTCAGCGATCATGTCAGGAAGGTGAGCTTCATGGAATACCAGCTTAATAGAACAAAGTGTTCTGACATTGAGGGAGTACTTGAGTGGAGGCCCAATGTCCATCTGCTACCTTAATACTAAATCTATAACTATATGCACATAGATCTATTTCCCCATCATCATATATAAATATATTTACATATGTACACACCTGTACTTAGACCTCTATAAATGCCCTTTGCCTTGTAGTTCTTTCCTCTATTTCCATTTACTTTTCTCTTGTCCCACTATCATGCTCAGCCTTCATTTGAGTTTCAGTAATTCCTCTCAGTTACATTGTCCTTGATCAAGCCCTACTAGGCCTCTTACACCATCCTCGTCACTGATTTTGGAGCACTTGTTGTTCTCTTGTCCCTGGGTTTGTTAACTCCACTACAGCATGCTTTCTGAACTTATTCTCAAGTCTGGCTGGATTTAAAAGTACTAATTGCTCGACTTCCAATAGTAAAGAGGCATAGTAATCCATGGCATGAGGTGGCAATAAAGACAAGCATAATATCCCCCCCATTAGATCAAACATCTGTGAGAGACAATGCTGTGAGTGACTACTATTTCATTATTATCTTTCAACATTTTTGTTACACCCACAAGCATAGTGAAGCTGGCTGGTTCAGCTTTCAGATACACAACGCGGAAAGAGAAAATGATGAGTCCAGAGCTTCAAAGTCCTGGCTCAAGCAGTACATAAAGGACCTGAAAGTTGCTATTTGGGTCTTGAAATAAAGTCTTATTTCTTGTAGCAGTGTTGAGATTGCTGAAAACCCATCCAGAGTCTTATCCTCACTACCACTGAGTTGGCTGCAATGCACAGTGACTGCATAAGCCAAAATCGAATGTCCTCGAGGGCTCTGGGGGCTATAAATATTTATCGGAGCACAAACTTCATCTTTTACCTGGGGCATGGCTGGTGCTTTTAAAATCGCTGACCTTTAGCTAACAGTCCAGTTTGTAACCCACACACCACCATCATTCCTGAGTCCTAGCTGAAGAATAGCTAATTACACCATCAACTGAATCCCTTATGTTGAAAGGTTTGACAGGGAAGATGTGAGATCCTGAAAATTGAGATGGGAAAATGTGGACAATAAAAGGATCAAGCTAGGGACATGGAGCCCTTATTGTTGAATTACCTTTTTTTATTTTCAGAAGGACCAGCCTCCTGCCCCCATCTGAAGGGATTAACCCACCTTCTTTGCCTGAATCACCTTCGAGAGTAAAATCAGCCCTCTTATCCTCATCTGACCATAGTCCCACAGCTGTGTCCCAGGAATCTTTGTATGAGGCAAATGCTTTGCAAGATGCACTTTTTGCTTTTAGAACAATAACTAGTGTGAAGTCCACTGTCCCGTGACACGACTTCTTTGAGGCATAAAGTGTGGCCCAGGAGGAGGTATGGCATACTCCAGACAGAGACTGCTTGCTTTTCCTACTGAACACAAGGAGAAACAAAGGCCTCGGGATTAGGTGTGGGAACTGTGTCAGTCTGAGTGTAGTGCTATGAGCCTGCCAAGTGGCAAGTCTTCATTCGATGTTTCAGCTCACGGCGTCAGAAAAGTACCTAGTAGTTACATTGTTGCGGGACGACAATGAGGACTATGAAGTGGCCTATACTGAATGAAGTTGAATTGCTTTTATATACTGGAAAAGGGATCTAAAAGCTGAAGTAAATTGGAATGTTAGAGTAGATTTATCAAGATGGACATACCCACACATGCAGGGGATGCTTAGAGGGCTCTATCAATTCCAAGATGAGCAAGTGTATAGGCCCACAACTCCTATGAATCCTCTGAGGTAGAAATCCACTACACTGTCAGAATATAGATAGTTAATATTTCTCAAAGGATCCCTATGGCACTAAACTGACACTCATTCTAGGAGGCCCAAATGTCAGCTCATGCCTATCCAACAGTGGGTACAGTGGTCTCTGAAATAATCCTGTAATAATCTCTCCAGGTCCAGAATATGCAATTGGCAGAATTTTGGATCCCTGACACATGGAGAAAGGGTTATTACAGTAAGAAAGGCCAAGTGGAAGCCATTAGAACTTTCCTCAAAGAAATATTAGACCAAAAGCAGTATTACATTGCTGGAGAACCTGCAGAGATTAATGTCACCATAAAGACTTGAAGAATGGAGGGGGATGATTTCCACCACAATCTCATTCAACTTACCTATCTGTCTTGTGCAAAAAAAAAAAAAAAAAAGGATCTTAAGAGAGTGACAGTGAATTGATATAAACTTAACCAGTGGTGGCTCTGATTGTAACTGCTAATCCAGATGTGGTTTCACTGCTTGAACACATTAGTACATTTCCTGGAAGACAGCACATAGCTATTGCTTTAATCAATGTCTTTTTCTTGATACCTGTCAGAAGCAGTGTACCTTTAGCTATCAAGGTCAAGAATACAAGGGGGCTTCAAAAAGTTCTTGAATGAGATCAGGTCCCTTAAGGGTAGCATTGGTGAAGAAATTAGATGGTGCCCCACTAATCAGACAGAACAGCATCTGGGATCTTAAAGGCTTGTTTCCAAACAAGCAGCCATCTAAGTGAGATGTCAACTAATCCACATGGAAGAAGCACACCAACATCTGTTATCCATGGATTGTAAATTATATAATCCAAATCGGAAGAAGGGAATAGTATCAAAGCTTAGCAGGCGAGATTCTGGTTTTCAGAAGGGAATGGATGAGAGCGGAAGGCCAAAATACATTTGCAGGAGCTACTCAGCGAATAAGTCTCCAGTGATTTTCCGATGAAACTGAGGAATGGGAAGAACCTGGTTATCAGATGAGAGTACTGAAGATGACTATAGGAAATTAAAATGATAACTCTGACTTGAATAGCTAAAATCTCGAACAGTTAAAACTATGGGGGTTTATTTCTGTTGTATTTTGTCATCGTGGTTAGCCGTCTCGATTCTTTGTTATGTTTTTGCTTAACGCCTGGCCTGCAGTTCTAGTTCATAAACCTGCAGACATCTGTTCCTCTGCTACCCCATGAACCAGCAGAGGTCTCCAAGTTGCCACTGGACCCACGGATATGGGACGTGCTAACCCCCCCATGTGTGTGAGTCACGAAGTACAATTTTCTCAATATATTTACATACATGTTTTACTGGTTTTGCTTGTCTACAGAAACCCCGAGGCTGTTCCTGTAAGATGACATGTGAACGGAGTTCTGAGTAAAATGAGAGTCCAGAGACTATCCCAGTATTTCCCAAAGGGGGCGGTACTGCCCGTTGGGTAGCAGTGAAACAGTCCAGTGACGATGTCTGGGCCTCAAAGCATCCAGGGGCGCTACACAAGCAGACACCCAAACTGTATCCTGAATTAGGGGCAATAGTACAAAAGATTTTAGTGGTCAGGTGGACAATGAGTAATTTTTTTTTCCTGTAAAAAGGGGTGGTAGGCCAAGTAAGTTTAGGAATCTAGGGGCTATGTGAACACCAGGTAGCAAGAAGAGAGATTACAAAGACCTTGCAGCTGGTCAGGGCCTCGGGTGACTAGGTAGCAGCAGGCAGCCACCATAGCTGAAGGTGTGTGCTCCTGAGGAAACATAGACAGGAAGTCAGGGCAGGAGTGGACACTAAATCTAAGAGAGCCTTAAAGGACACCGTGACAAGGTTGACTTTTACTTTGAAGAAGATGGGAAGGTGTGAGGCGCGGCGAGCTGAGATCTCAGAGGTATTGCAGCGCCTGTGCTAAGAAGAAATCAAGGCCGGTATGCAAGTCAGAACCAGGAAGGCCAGAGAGAGGGCATAAAGTGAGGGGGTGTGGACCAGAGTGAGATCAGTGGGGTATGAGTGCTTGGAGTCTATATCCATTCTGAAAGCTGAGCTGCGAATTAGGTGTAGACCCAGGCAGGGGGGACGAACAGTGGTTGAGCCATGAGAGGAGCATGGAAGGGAGAGAAGCAGGGTTGTGAGCACAGAGTCTTTGAAGGGCATTTAAAGAGCAGAGAGGAGGGCTGAGGGCTAGGCCAGAGGGCCAGGCTTCTTTACAATGGGCTTACATACTTATGGCAAGGAGGGCTCCCAGTGAGTGGGGGAATAAAAAAGAGCAAGGCAGGATGGAAAGAAGAGGAGAAAGGGGACTTAAGAGGAGTAGGGGAGGGGCAGGAGGAAGTAAAGGAACAGTAGAACAGTGACAGGCATGGTGCCTGGCACTCGGTAGAGCAAAACCTTTTACAGGGCCGAGACTATTTTCCCACAACCACGAACAGGGAAGTGTAAGTGTGTGGGTGCCTATTTATGGCTGTCTGGTGATCAGGAAATGTTACCGGTATTTAGCACCTGTCAGGAAGGATTCTCAAGTACAACACATGTGATATTCCACCAGTGAGCAACATGCTTCCCCCAATGCTAATCTGTTTTCTACTTGAGGTATACGATGGGGTACCCCCAAAACCTGGAATTTTGTTTCAAAGCTTTGTATTTAAATTTTTTTACAAAACAACCTTATCACCTTCAAAGTACTCTCCATTACACCTAATACATTTGTCAATTCTGCGCTTCCATTCTTGGAAACATTGTTTTTTTTCAAATTCAGCTGTTTGGACGGCTGACAGCACCTCTCTCATTTTTTTGCTTCATCTCTTCTATATCATCAACTAGCTGTCCTTTCATGTTCCTCTGCATTGGTGGAAACACAAAGAAGTTGCATGGAGTGAAGTCAGGTAAGGTGCATGGGACAAGAGAGGCATGCTGTTTCTTGTCAAAAATTGGCACACTGAGATGGCATGTGAGCAGTTGCATTGTCATGATGGTAAAACCAGTCCCCCATCTGCCACAAATCAGGTCTTTTTTGTTGCACATTGTTACACAATATTTTCAAAACCTCTAAATAGAAAGTTTGATTAACAGTCTGACCTAGTGGAAGGAACTCTAAATGCACTATATTATGGACATCAAAAAAATCAAATGAGCATAATCTTGATCTTTAATTTCACTTGACGAGTTTTTCTTGGGCAAGGTGATGATGGTGTCTTCCCCTGGCTTGACTGAAGTTTGCTTGTCACCAGTAATGACCTTGAGAAAAGTCTGGATCACTTCAGAGTTGTTCTTTCCAAGAATGACTTGTTTCCAGTTGACACTCCTTCTTGGTGGCCTGTCACAAATCTTCTGTTAAACTTCACTGAACTAAGCTCCAAGATAGTCCAGATAACTTCCCCATCTTTTTAATGGTCCATCATTGGTCTTCAAGCAAAAGTGGATGAATTTTTTGGACATTTTTGTCTGTTTGGAAAGTTGATGGACATCCAGAATAAGGTTTGTTATCGATCGACATTTTACCTTTTTGGAAATAAGAAAACTACTGGTACACTTGAGTTTTTTTCAGAGTGCTATCCTTGTAAGTTGTATTCAACATCACAACAGTTTCTGTGACATTTTTCTGGAGCAGAAAGCAAACTTTCACAGCCACACGCAGTTCTCTTAAATGAGCCATCACAAAAAAACAAGGTGTGAGCAAAACTGCTTTTATGAAAAAATTCACTGTGACCAGAGAACCTTCCCAGGCGACGCCGCTGGGTGCACTAACTCAGAACAAGTTGCTCGATGCTCAGCTAGTAGGAACAATGCATCCTATGAAAGCTCCACAGAGTGGAGTTTTCCTGTTTTTCTTTTTTACTCACTCATATATGTTAGGTCATGATTAAGGGGCTGCTCAGATACCTTATCTGTGCAGTATAGTCTCCCCTAACACCCTGACTCTACAGTCCAGGAAAATGTGTTTTCTTCAAAGCCCTTGGCCAACTACAATCTTATTAATAGCTCTCATCAGCTCTAGAATTTAAGTTCCATGAGGGCTTATTTATCTCAGGTCTACCTAGAAAAATGCTTTCCTACACAGTAGGTGCTCAGTAGGCAATGTGCTGAATGAAGGATGCATGAATAAATCCATAACCTTCCTGAGGTTATGTGGCCATCTCAAAAAAGAAACCTTAAAATGATACCCAAAAGAAAATAAGTCAATAAACAAGCTAGTTATATATATATAATAGAATCTTTTATTGACTGCTATCAATTATGAATCCTGTGGCAAATTACTTTATGTTCAAGAATAAGGTGTTGACAGAGGCTCAGTCTGAGGGGTAACTAATGAACATGGCCTCTCGGAGTCTGTGACCAGACAGTCTCTTACTACACCAGCTGTGTGAATACCCAGGAGGTAGAAGTGTGCAGATATAAGATGTTTGTGAGGAAATGACAAGAACTTATCACTCACCTGGTCCTTCTGCTCATCTACTTTTTCTTGTAGAAGCATTTCCATATTCTTTAAGATCATTTCCACTTTATCCACTTGCTTTTCTGTGGTATTAAGTTGTTTTTCATGTATTTCCTGACAAAAGGAGGTTACCAATCAAAAAATTATGTTTTAAAAGAACTAACTTGAAGACATTTAAAATGGTATTTGGGCGAAATGTACACATCTACAAGTTACTAGCTACGAGCCTCTGTCTGAACATGGGATGCTAACAAGCTCTGTCAGGAGTATAGGTGTGGCGCAGGGCGTAGTGTTTTGCATAGGAATCCGACAGTGGCAGTTTCTTACATAGGCTTACAAAAAAACAAAAACAATGCCATCAAGCCAATTTGACTCACAGCGTCCCTCTATAGAGTTTCTGACAGGATTTCTTTATGGGAATAGATAGGCTTATCTTTTTCCCTCGGATCATCTGGTGGATTTGAACTGTCAATCTCGCTGTCAGCAGTCCAATACTTATCTGGTAATGTAACCACTATTCCAAAGGCCTGTCATATGTTTTAGCAGTTGTGTTCCTAGGTATTTACTCAAATGAGTTGAAAATCTGTATCCACATAAAAGCTTGCATACAAATATTTATCGTAATTTTATTCATTATTGCCCCAAACTGGAAGTAATCAAGAGGTCCTTCAACAGGTCAATGGCTAAACAAACGAGCATATCTGTATCATGGAAATATTATCTAGCAAAAAAAATAAATGAGCCATCAAGCCATGAAAAAAATATGGAGGAAACTTAAGTACTTATTAAGTACAAGAAACCAGTCTGAAAAAGCTACATAATGCATGATTCCAATTATAAAGCAAAATTAAAGAGACAGAAACAAGGTCAGCGACTAGCAGGAGTTCAAGGAACAATAGAGGAACAAACAGGTGGAGCAGAGAATTTTAAGGGCAGTGAAATTATTCTGCATGAAACTTTAATCTTGGGTACAGGGCATGCCTACGGGCAACCCTAAGCGTCATCCTGAATGGGAACAAGAGACAGCAGTTAATAACGAAAACTGATGCTGTGGAGTTAGTTCTAACTCACGGCAACACATGTATTTGTCAGAGTCGAAGTGCTCCATGGGGCTTTCTTGGTCATGATCTGACTCTGTAATTCTAACATCCCAGAAAACCTGATCTGATCTGTAACCACATGGAGTTTCTTTCTATCTCGTTATTTATTTTTCAATATGAAAACCGTTTGCAGTAGTGGTCTCATACAATATCTGTCTCTTGTGATTGACTAATTTCACTCAGCATCATGTTCTCCCGAATAATCCATATTATTGTTTTGCATCACATCTTTTAAAACAGTTGTATTAGCACTTCACCCACGTCATACAATTCAATCAGATCAAGAAAAGTTGTCCAATTGTTACAATATTTAATTCAAAACCTTTTTCTTCTTCCTTGTACTCATTGTAATTCATGTACTTATTTTTTTCTAACTGTGGCACAAATATACAGAAATATTTTCCAATTGCACAACTTCTAGTTGTATAATTCAGAGCGAGAAGAGGCTCAATAATATTCTTCATGTTGTACAACTATCATTGTTATCCTTTTTCAAACTATCGACCACAGTGACAGACACTCAATGCTCCCAAAGCAACAGATCTTTCCCCTTCACCCATGGTAACTGTTGGTCAAGTTTGGTTTCTTTTTTTACAGTATTTTAAAAAATCATTTTATTAGGGGCTCATACAACTTTAAAAAAATTTATTATTATTTTTTAAACAATTTATTAGGGGCTCATACAACTCTTATCACAATCCATACATATACATACATCAATTGTATAAAGCACATCCATACATTCTTTGCCCTAATCACTCTCAAAGCATTTGCTCTCCACTTAACCCCTCTGCATCAGGTCCTCCCAAGAGCAACCTCACTGGACACCCCTCCCCCCACAATGTCAGCCCTCCCTCTTCTCCCCTCAACAGGCATGCACCTATGTTCCCCCAAATTTGACCATTGCCTTTCTTCTTTCCTGTGCTGCCCCTCGCATCAGTAAGCCCCATTCCTCTGACAGGGCTGATTCCCTCTCTGGGAGACCTCACCCCAAATCCACATGGCTACCTCTCAGGGACCAGCATCAACCCCACCCCATCCATCTGATTCCAGCTCTCATGAGGTGACCTTCGGCCAAGTGACCTACATGATACTTACTTTGAGCAGATGATGTGTGGCTCTTTAGCGGCCTGCCTGGTCCCCAGCCAGACGACTGGATGCCCTGCACACTTGAACTTGTGCCCGTTCTGCTGCATGTTCCTATTATCGTGGACTCACACAGTGTTTATCCTTCTGTGCTTGACTAGCTTCACTCCGCATAATATCTTCCAGATGCCTCTACAACTTGAGGTGTTTCATTGCTGTTTTTAGGGATGTATTCCATTGTATGTATGTACCAGAGTTTTTATCCACTCTTGTACTGATGGTAATGTAGGCTGTTTCCAGCTTCTTCCTGCCCACCCACCAGCTTTTTGCTACTATGAACTCTGCTGTGATGACCATAGGGGAGGGAAACATCTGTCCATGATCTGCTTCTTATTTCTTTGGGGTACATACCAGCAATGGTATTGCTGGATCATATGGTAGTTCAGTTGCCATCTGTTTTAGGTATCGCCATACTGCCTTCCAGAGTGCCTGTACATATTTACCAGTCCACCAGCAGGGGATAAGAGTTCCTATCTCACCACACACTCTCCAATATTTGTTGTTCTGTTTCTTTTGAAAAATCATTTTATTGGGGACTTGTACAACTTATTGTAATCCTTCCATTGTGTCAAGCACATTTGTTCATTTGTTGCCATCATCATTTTCAAAATATTTTCTTTCTACTTGAGCCCTTGGCATCAGCTCCTCATTCCTCCCCCTACCTCCGCCCTATCCTCCCTTTCACATTCTGGTTTTTTTTAATTGGGCTAGTTATGGGCATTAGGTGGGATCTTATGGTCATTTTGACTCGCATTTCCTGGGTGGCTAGTGACAGGGAGCATGTATCAGTATACCAGTATCAGACTGTTTTGACAACTGTGGCTGTATAAGTAGGTTTTGGGGTCAAGTAATGTGAGATCACCTGCTTTGTTCTTTTTCTTGGGGAGTTCTTTGCTTATCCTGGGTTTCTTCCCTTTTTATATGGAGTTAATAATCAGTGTTTCCATTTCTTTGAAGAATGATGTTAGAATTTGGATCGGCAATGCATTTTATTTGTAGATTGTTTTAGATAGTATCAACATTCTCACAATACTGAGTCTTCTGATCCACAAACACGGAATATGCTTCCATTTGTGTAGATCCCGGTTGGCTTCTTATAGTAATGTTCTATAGTTTTCTTCGTACAAGTCTTGGTTTTTGGTTAAGTTTATTCCCAGGTATTTCAGCTTTTGCAAAGGATACTGATTCCTTGGTATCTTTTTCTGTACCCCCATCCCTGGTATAGAAGAAGTCAATTGTTACTCTTGTATACTGCTACTCTACTAAACTCCTCTATGACTTCCAGCTAGTCTCTTGTGGACCCTTTAGGATTCTCAATATATAAAATCATATTATTTGCAAACAGTGAAGTTTCACTTCTTATAATGAGATTCTTGAGGCTCTTGCTATCTATATTTTCAACTTGTCTTTTCAGAAAGGTTGTAGGAATTTACTCTCTTTTTAAGATTTAATTCCTTTATGCTACTCTTCTAAATAAAGCAGATTTATAAAAAACTATGATATTCCATGTTCTTTTCCCCCAGGCTTCCTGGCTATGTGTGGGGCAGTGTATGTCTCCATATCTTTAAGTTGTTGCTCTCATATTCCCACTCTGCACTGCCCACTCACCTGCTCTTTCACCTGGTGACCAGCCCGATCCATCTTCAGTGTCAGCAACTGAACGGGTACTTGGTTTTTCTCATTTTGAGCCTTGTGGACAAAGGCCTCCTCACCCAGGTGAAGGATCCTATGGTTGAGCTGAGATAACTGATCCTTGTATTTCTGACTCTAGAGCAAAAAAGGGTAAAACAATGATTGAAAACAAAAACGAAGCCCCAGCAGATCCTTTCAGTGGTTAATGAGGGGTAATTTTGTCTCACTGTGGGACGTGGCAACATCTGGAGGCATTTTTCATTGTCATAATTGGGGTAGGTAGGGGTGGCTACTGACATGTAGAAATGCTACTAAATATCCTACAGTGTATAGGACAGCCCCTATACAGACTTATCCAGTCTCACACAGCAATGATGCTGAAGTTGAGAACTCTGCTTTATTCCTGAGAAGAAGTGAGAATACATCTAGACCATTAAGAACATTCAAACCACTGTTCTGAAGGCCTCCCACTTTTATCTAAGTTATTTAAAACATCGTGTTAAGGGGGGGGGAGGAAGAAACTTAAAGCATATGAATCTCTTCAAAAGGACCTCTGACCTGTCCCTGATATCCAAATCTATCTGGCAGTAAGTTGTTGATATTCTCAGTACCACTGGGCCAGGAAATTAGAGTGTCTGACAGATGTCCTCTTGGTGTATACACAAATGGCCGTGTGTTCCAACAGTTGCTAGAAAATTTCTCAGTTTTTCACCATAGAGATTTCAGTTACTGTCAACCACTGGTCAGGAGCATCTTTCAATAAATTACAATTTAAAAGAATCAAATTACATTTTTGTTGGATTGCCTTTCTTTTTTTCTCACAACAATTAGTTTTCAGGGGAGAGATCAACCACAGTTCCAAGGTATTCCCACGTTGGTGTGAATACCTATGGTTCAGCAATGAGCAGAATCATATCATTTTTATCTTGTAGGTTTAATACGCACACACAAGGGTAAGTATAAAAGCATTGTATAATAGAAACTTGTTAAAAATGATTATGGAAACATATGTATGAATGTGCTTGACACAATGAATGTATGTATGGAATGTGATAAGTTGTATGAGCCCCCAATAAAAGGATTAAAAAAAGAAACCTTAATTAAACAAAACTATCAAAATATGAAGCTACTGTTTCATGTCATATCTTTATCTATGCCTATATGCTTCTGAAGTGTTTTCATCTTTCTATTCATTTCCCAAAGAATTCTCACTCTTCAATTTATGTCATGTCAAATGGGAGTTTTGTCATGTTCAAGGGATGCAAATCATGTTCGTTTTAAATGTCCTCTGAGCTTGGGAACACAGAGCAGTGTGGAAGGCAGATAAGGCTGCGTCAGGTGGATGGGTCGTTCCCAATGAGGAGCTCGTCAGACAGTCCTTGCTACCCTCCAGGAGGAGCAGGTATGGCGCCGTAACAGAACACACGCCGTGGTACATTTTCCTGTCCTTCTTCCTCCTCCCCAGCGCAGCTTTCCATTCTCTTCAGATGTCTTCCTGAGAAGTCTCTGTGATCATCCTTGAGAAAATATAAAGAGGATTCCTTTGAAACCCAGAAAGAGAGTCTCCAAAGCCTTCTGAGGTGACTTGCCTTGAATTCATCTTTGAGGTCTTCCCGACCTTCATTAAAACGCTAAATAGTATTGTGTTATGTGGAGCAGCAGCATTCCTGTAAACTTGTGGGAAAACTTAATTAATTTGGGAATATTCACTTGAGTTTTGTTAAAAATGTGATAGCCCTGATGTAAATGAAAATTGATTTTTTAAAATTTATGTTTTTCCCAGATCATTTTATTAGGGCATAATCCAGACATCATACCAATAGCTCTATCAGATCAAGCAGCGTTGTGCAATTACTGCATATAATCAATTTCTTCCTTTTCATACTACGTGATGTCAGCTCCCCATTACCTCTTTCCTCCCCATCAATACACCCCAAGAACTCTTACTCCAGTTATTACCTCTACAGATTCACCCAATCTGGGTTTGATAAACCCCCAAACACAGAAAGATACATAACAGAGAATCAAGAAAGGTACCAAAATAACAAAATACAGCAGAGATAAGACCTAATCTAGAAAACAACAGCAAAACCCAGAAAATATTAAAAACTAGATAAAAGTCAAAGTGTATCTAAAGGGAGCTCAAATAACAAGATTTTAACCATTCAAGCCCTATTTATCATTTTAATTTACTATAATCGTCTTTCCAATACCAGCTGCCTGATAACCAGGTTATTCCTATCTCTCAGTGATAGTCAGAGGGGGGCCACTGGAGGCTTATTCCCTGTGGAGAACCTGAACATGTATTTTGGGCTCCCACTGTCAGCCATAGCTTTGTGAACACCAGAATGTCACAAATTTCAGCTCTGACAGCACTCCCTTCTTCAGATCTGGTTTATATAATTGATAATCCTTGGATCATCGATGATCGTGTGCTTCTTCCAGGTGAGTTTACTGACATCTCACTTAGATGGGTGCTTATTTGAAACAAGCTCCAATTATTTCCAACAGGGTTTTGTGGAGACCTTGGGTTTTTCTCTCTCTATAAAATCATACCATCTGCAAATAACTAGAGCTTAATTTCTCTTTGCCTAATTGCACTCCCTTAATCTCTTGTTGCCTTTTGATTCTGGCTAGGATCTAGCACAATGCTGAATAAAAGTGGGGATAATGGGCATCTTTGTCTGGTTCCCATTTTCAATTGCAATGATTTCAGCTTTTCTCCATCCAGTATGATACTGGCTGTTGGATATTAAGATATGGACTTTAGTATATTGAAGAATTTCCTTATATTTAATTATTGTTTTTATTAGGAATGGGTGTTGGATATTGTCAAATGCTTTTTCTACATCCATCAATATGATCATCTGGTTGTTCTATATTTTGTTTATATGGTGGTATGAATCCCATTTGGGCATGAAGTATTATTATTATTTTGATATGTTGTTGAATTCTACTGGCCAGGATTTTGTTGAGAATCTATGTTCATGAGAGATATTGGCTTGTAGTTTTCTATTTGTGTGAGGTCTTCCTTTCATTGTCATTGGTTTAGTAAATTTTTCTCCATCTTTTGACTCTCAGTCTGTTTTTGTCTGTGAGTTTGAGGTGTGTCTCTTGAAGGCAGCAGATTGATGGATCTTGTTTCCTAATCCAGTCTGCTACTCTGTCTTTTGACTGGGGTAGTTAGCCCATTGATTTTCATTGGTATTAATTCCAAATGCAGGTGAGTTACTATCATATTGTATTATCTGTGTTTGGGAGGGAGGAATCTATTCATGTCCTTGTTTCCCGTCTAGATCTACTGTTTTGGGTGTTGTTTTAGTGTGTTGACTTCTGGATAGTAGCACGGACTGTGGCGATCTCATAATGTTTTTGTGCTGTTGATTTTCTGACCATAGAGATATGGTTAGTGTTTTCGGCAATGCTGGTTTTGTTTTTATGAATTCTCTAACTATTTCCTTGTTTGGGAATACCTTTATTTCTTCTTTATATGTGATATATCGCTTTGCTGGATACAGGATTTTGGTTGGCAGGTTTTTACTTTGAAAGTTTGATCTATGTTGCTCCATTTTCTTATTTCCTGCATATTTTCTGCTGAGAGCTCTGAGCTTATTCCAATCTGATTACCTCTGAAGGTGACTTTTTCCCTCTCTAGCTGCTCTCAAGATTCTCTCCTTTTCCTTGAAGTTGAATATTTTGACTATCATATGTCCTGATGCCCTCCTATACATGTCCCCTACCCCCACCCCCCGGGTCTAACCTCCTTGGAGTTCTCTCTGTCTCCTGAATGGATATTATCTCCTCCTTTATAGTACTGGGGAAAATTTCCTCCACAAATTCTCTTACTAATTTATATGTAGATTTGTTTGTTTCTTCCCGTTCCAGTATTCCAAACAAGACATTCATTACTTCTGTTCATGGTTTCTCACATCATCCTCAGGTTTACTTCAGATTATTTTACTTTTTTGTTTGTTTCTCTCATTTGCTGAAGTCTGCATGGTTGTCTTCAAGTTCATAGATTCAATTTTCATTTTCTTCCATTCTATTGTTCAGTTCTTTTTTGGGGGTAATTATTTTATTGGGGGCTCATACTACTTTTATCACAATCCATTCATACATCCATTGTGTCAGCACATTTGTACATTTGTTGCCCTCATCATTCTCAAAACATTGCTTTCTACTTGAGTCCTTGGTATGAGCTCATTTTTTACCCTCCCTCCCTGCCCCCCTTTCTCATGAACACTTAATAATTTATAAATTATTATTAGTCATGTCTTACACTGTTCAACGTCTCTCTTCACCCACTTTTCAGTTGTACATCCCCCAGGGAGGGGGTTATATGTAGATCATTGTAATTGGTTCTCTCTTTCTACCCCCACCTTCCCTCCACCCTCCCAGTATTGCCACTCCCACCACTGGTCCTGAAGGGTTCATCTATCCTGGATTCCCTGTGTTTTCAGTTCCTATCTGTACCAGTGTACATCCTCCGGTCTAGCCAGATTTGTAAGATAGAATTGGGATCATGATAGTGGTGGGGAGGAAACATTTAAGAAATAGAGGAAAGTTGTATGTTCATCATTGCTACACTGCACCCTGACTGGCCCATCTCCTCCCCGTGACCCTTCTGTAAGGGGGTGTCCAGTTGCCTACAGATGGGCTTTGGGTCCCCAATCTGCACTCCCCTCATTCACAATGATATTATTTTTTGTTCTTTGATGCCTGATACCTGATCCCTTTGACACTTCATGATCACACAGGCTGGTGTGCTTCTTCCATGTGGGCTTTGGTTGGCCTAGAAGGCCACTTGTTTACCTTCAAACCTTTAAGACTCTAGATGCTATATCTTTTGATAGCCGACACCATTGACTTTCTTCACCACATTTGCCTTCAGTGATTGTGTCTGGAAGGTGAGCATCATGGAATGCCAGTTTAATAGAACAAGTGTTCTTACATTGAGAGAGTACTTGAGTAGGGGCCAAATGTCCATCTGCTACTTTAATACTAAACCTATAAATATATGCATAGTTCTATTCCTCCATCATCATATATAAATATATTTACATATGTACATGCCTATATTTAGAGCTCTATAAATGCTATGTGCCTTGCAGTTCTTTCCTCTATTTCCTTTTACTTTGCTCTTGTTCATGTTCAGCCTTCATTAGGGTTTCAGTAATTCCTCTCGGTTACATTACCCATGATCAAGCCCTACCAGGCCTCTTACACGCTCCTCACCACTGATTTTGGATCACTTGTTGTTCTCTTGTCCCTTGGTTTGTTAACCACTTCTTTTCCCCCAACCTTCCCCTCTCTCATGTCCCCCCGGAACTGTCAGTCCCATTGTTTTCTCCTCCAGATTGTTTATCCCACCTATTTTATCTAGATAGACCTGCAGAGATAATAATATACACAAAAACAAGACAGAACAAAACAAAGCAACAAAAGAAAACAAAACAACACCACCAAAAAACAAATGACACAAAAAAGAAAAGCCTGTCAATAGTTCAAGGTCTGTTTGTTGACATTTGCAAGTGTTTGCTGATTGAGCCTGATGGGGTGCCATGCTCTGAACCCAAAGTCTATTTTTGATAATGCCTCGGGATTCCTTGCTCTGCTCCCCTTGCTGTTCTGTTGCATGCCCTTCATGTTTTGCCTCAGTGTGGTGGGGTCAGATCGGTCTAATTCCCACACTGTGCCTCCAGTGTTGTCCCCTATAGGGCTATGGGTCAGTGGGGGATGTCCTGTCTCATAGTGGGACCAGCCATATGGTCCTCTCTGTGCATTGGCTGTTCTTAGTGGGGATATTGTCCTTAAGGCTTGGTGGGCCAGGATGTGCTCCAGTCTCTCTTCCTCCCCCTTCATTTGCTTCGATTTGCTCTGATCAGACATGTCCCTCTCTCGGAGCTGTAGCTTCAATGCTATCCTCTGAAGTACTTTCTTCTGGGGGCAAGGGCTGCTGTCCATGTAGTAGGGATTGGGGCCAACCCCTCAGACCTCTCTACTGGTTCCTTGCTTCATGCCAGTATGTTGCATTCACATCTTGGAGCATGGGGTAGAAGTCTGGTCCTTCTTTCCCGGCGACGATATGAACAAGACCCTCCCCTTGGATGGGTTAGTTCCCTGTTCCCCAGCTACCCATTTATTTCATTTTCTTCCCGCCCCCCAACCTTTTTAATTGTCTACCATATGTATCCCTGGATTTGGTCTGGCCCCTGCCATACTACCTGGACCTCACCCCAGGAATGTTTGTATACAATAGCTTTTTCCTTATGTCTCTTTTGCATTTTTTTTAAGTTTACCTCAGCGGACTCATGTTGTATTTGTGTTTTGTGCTTGGCTTACTTTGTTTAGCATCATTTTCTCCAGTTTTTCCCATGTGGCAAGGTGCTTCATGCATTCATCACTGCTTTTTAGTGATGTGTAGTACTCCAGTGTATGTATGTACCATAGTTTTTATTTAAATCATTTTATTAGAGGCTCATACAACTCTTAGCACAATCCATACATACATCAATTATGTAAAGCACATCTGTACCATAGGTTTTTAATCCATTCATCTGTTGATGGAAATTTGGGTTGTTTCCAACTCCTTGCAATTGTAAACTGTGCTGCGATGAACACCGGTATTGCTCAGTTCTCATACAATGTTTTTTAATTCTGTTATCTCATTGTTTTGTTTCTCGGTTTCTTTGGGGTGTGAGGTTTTTAGTATCACACTTTCTTCCTTTTTTCAGAATTGATCCCCAAATCTCTTGTATGGTCACAAACATCATTCACCTGTATTCTCTTTCTGGTAATTTAAGGTCTTCACTTTCTGTGTATTCCAATGAAGTTGCGTAATCTTCAGTTGTTGACTTTTGTTTATCTTGATTTTTTGTGGTTACTACTGCTGACTGTTGTTTGCATGGCATAGTGATCCAACTGTAGATGGTATGTAAGGTTCTGGATTGTGTGTGAGTAGGTGGAGGAGGGAGGGACAGGACTTGCTCTTTGGGTTAGTGGAGAAAGTTCAGATAGGGGCTGGAAATGTATTCTGTTGAGATGAGGAAGAAATGATAGAGCTGACTGGGTAGAAGGAATAGGAGATAGGAATACATGAATAGGATTTAGGTTACAGAAATAATCATAAGTGGTGTTCTGGTTATAGTGGTTTTCTGATAAATTAAAAAAGGGGATTTTAAGGGGTCTGCTAGTACTTGTTAGTTTATGTGAAAGTGTGTCTCACTGTTAAGATTCTGGCTGAGACTGGCTGAATTCCCAAGGAGGTTCTAACTGGTGGCAGTTTCTAACATTTTATATTTTCTTTTGGCTGAGGTTTTTCTCTGTTTTGCTTTGTCATTGTTTGTGCTTTGTGTGATTTTCTGTGTATGAAATCCAGGCTATGTAAATCTCTAGAGACAGTAACTGGAGTGATAGTTGGCTAGGGGCATGGCAGGGAGGATGCGGGAAGTGGGAAGCTAACAATGAGTGGAAGAAGGAAGAGTTCTGACATTGATGGTGCTGATGACTGCACAACTCTTACTCTTGTACTTCTGCCAAAGAAGCCTCATCTCAATCTAATTATTATCAATGACTAGACAAACCCAAACTTCAAGACACGGAACAAAACAATTGCATGTAATATTCAAAAGTGCCATGGTCTCCAAAATAAAGAATAGACCGAGAGAAAGAGACAAGAAGACATGATATAAATGCCACATGTGATTCTAAGAATTATCAGGATGGCTGGCAGCACCAAAATGCGGTGTCCCTGACGGCAGTAATGTATCCACACGAACTTTCTGATTTTTGACAAGGGAGGTAGTTACTGCATTCTGAAATCGTTGAGGAACAAAGTCCTCTATAATATTCGAAAATAGTTTTTAAAGAAAGAAAGAAAGAAAGAGAGAAAGAAACGTTCATTAGCTTCACATCAGGTGGTAATGCTAAACCTGACTGTTGATCATTTCCATTTCAAGGCAGGCCTGATATTTCTCTTTCTTTAAAATATCAATTTCTTTCCTGTTGAAAAAGCAAAATTAACAATATCATTGCCAATTAATGAGTTTTCTTCTTCTAGTAACAGTCCACCATGGCTTGGACAAAAAGGCCCACCCCTACCTCCCCTCATATTCTACGGCCCAGATCCCTCTACACTACTGCTACTGCTATGATTGATAATAGTGGTGATGGTTCAATCTTGATCCCAAGCTCCTAAAGCCAGAAGAATTTAGGAAAGTTTACCCTTAGGACTTCAAACCGATTCATTCCAGTTCCAACCCCTGTTGATAATTTGAATTTTTGACCTAAATATACTGAATCACAATCAATATTTTAGCAAAGTTCTCAGGCGATTCTTTAATTTTTAAAAAAGTTCTATTGATACATAATTCACATATATACAATTCAATAGTTCAATCATATCAAGATTGTATAATCATCACCACAATCAGTTTTGGAACATTTTCTTCATTCTTGTACTCGTCATTATTAGCTTCCCATTTCCTTCTAACCAACTGTGTGAAACTCCCAAAGAACCATTAATCCAGTTAGGGTCTGTATAGATGCACCTATTCTGGACTTCATCTATAGGAAAACATACTTTAAAAACAACAGAAACAACTAACAATAACAAAGTAAAACAGACAAGAACCTTAAGAAAAGAAAGCAGAAAGTATTAAAAACTGGAACAAATTAAAAATGGAACTTAAGAGAGATCAAAAGACAAGGTGCCAAATTTTAAACTAACTGCATCTCCAATAATCCCCTTTCCAATGCATTTTACATGAGAACAAGGCTGGTCCCATCCTTGGTCTAGGGTCAGATGGGATTCGTCAGGTGACTCTTTTTGAGGCGGAAATGAAAATTTTCAGCAGGGAGGGTGAAACCAAAGCCAGGTGTCACCTTGGTTTGTGCTGGTAACTGCCAAGGTCAATGGTATAGCCTCCCACACCCCTTAACGATTCAGTCTTAGAAACCCTCTACAGACTCAATGAGAGTGGGTTTAGTTTTCGCTTGCAAGATTTTGCCAGATTGTACAAAAGGAGCATTCTCCGTGGCAATCCTTAGTCAAGCAAATTACTACGGATTTAGCAAAGTATGGAACTAGCCACCCAGCAACACAAACACAAACCATCTTACCCTCACTGCGATCTGCTGGGAATGGAGTCTGGTAGTAAACTTAGGAGAAAATGGTTTCAAGGGAAGACCTCCTGGATTTCAGAACTGTAATGATGCAAATCCCCGCTGGTCCCTTCCCCTGCCATCCATATTCTGACCGTCATGGCTACTCCATCAACTATGCTCCATGCTCGCAGCAGGTCAGAGTTGACTTTATCTTGAACTTCTTATTTGGAAGAAAAATCAAAAGGCAGACTGCCCTTGGATATGGCTACAGCAGTGAAAACTCACTGACCAGTGTTAGCACTCCACTCCCTGTCCCTTGTTCCTGCCTCAGTGTCCTAGGGCCCAGACCTACCCCTAATGCCGATATCTACATACAAATATAAACCGTGGTGAAAAGTCCACCTGAAATTATTACTGAGTTATGAACATAGATATTGTATTTGTCTAGGAAGGCCCTAGGATCATTTCACTGTACTAAACTATGTCCACCTGTCCTCACCATCAGGTGTGATGCGGAGTACTTTCATACAGGGAATAAGGTGGTATGCCACGATGGCAGAAGTAAGAAGGATGGGTGTAGCAGCTGCTCACTGTGGGGTGGGCAATGCTGCCACATACATACGTGTTCTACCTTTTACGTCTGAGACCAGGCATTCAAGTATGAGAGGGGCTGCCTGCATGTGGAGGTAGGCCAGGGCCCTTTACATATGTGTCATGTCATGGTCAGAGACCAATTAGGTTCATCCACTCTTGGCTTTCTGGAAAGTGAGGTTGATTTGAGAATACGCCCCACTTTCTATCTCAGTAACTTCTACACTCACTTTACTGAGAGGAAACCACTCATTCTGCTATGTGAAAACTGGGTCACAAGCTCAAAGGTCCTAAGTTGAACCTGGACAAGCCTTTACCTCTGTACATCATTTGTTCTTTCTGCAACTTTAAGTTCTTGCTGAATCCTTCCCAATTCATTTGTCAACGATGTGTTTTCTTCAGAAAGCCTCTGTAGCTCGGCTCTGCAAGCACAATTGACAATCAGAAGTAAGTTGGGAACCATGTGCCCATGGTTGGTATCAATGCGTAATACTGAATGTGAGACCTTGGGGCATTCCAAAAACTATTCCCAGCTAGTGAATCCCGGCAGGGATCTAAGAAACAAGAATGACCAGAGCTTAAAATATATGCACACATTTTCCTCTTTAGTGAGACTGTCACCTGCTATACTCCAAGGTCATCACTGGAAGGAAAAACTGAGGAAGAATACATATTGACTTATGGAGCGGCCTGATGCACAGTGAATACCTCAGCAGAGAAAGGCAGGTGTCACTATCTACTCCATGACCAAGGCTACCCTGGGCCACATTATTTCCTGACAAACAATTCTTAAAGAATCTCTTCCAAGACAACACAAATGATTTATGACAGGCAAGTATTTTTACCAACAAAAAAATCCCTAATGAGCTTTGAACCCATACTTTCTGTCCTGAACACATGTCGATATTTATCCCCCCAACTACGTCTTTGTCTGGCATCTTGTTAGATTCTAATTTTCCCAATCTAAGTAATCAAGGTACTATATAACCTTGCCATGCTTATCTTATGCATTATGTTCTAGTATCAAGCACAAGTATGTCTCATCTGACTTCATTTGATCTCATGGGGCACTAAGGGAAAAATAGAGAAAAAGAAGTCATGGGAACTTTAAAAGCAGCAAAGGGTTTAGAGTAGGGCTGTCAAATAAATGGGACATGAAATTTGAAATGGTCACTCTGGCTCTAGTATGGGAAACAGACTGATTCTAGGTGTGTACACTGTGTTAGGTGGAGGTGGAATTCTACTTTTGGCTCCTTGGAGCGCAGATACACTGAAGATTGCTCATCCTATCTGCTGAACAATTAAGAGACTATGTGAAGCCAAGTATGTAACTGCCCTCACAGAAGTAATGGAGAACACACTCAGAGCAGAAGACAATGGATGACTAGGGGCTCCGAAAACGTAGACAATTGTGTGTGTCAAGAGATTCCACCAAGAGTCAAAAGAGCAGCCAAAGGCTGTGGAACTTCATATTGGACAATGACATACTGGACAAGAGACTCATCTCTAAAATTTACAGAAAATTGAGTATCTCAACAGAAAGAGATAGGCAATCTAATTTAAAAAATGGTCAAAGGATGTGAACAGATCCTTCACCAAAGAAGACATTCAGGGGGGCAAAAATATATGAAGAAATGCTCTTAATCATTAGCCATTAGAGAAATACACATCAAAATGAGATACGACCTCACCCCCCAAATTAACTGGAAGGTTAAAAAAACAACAACAGATAACAACAAATGATGGTGAGGGTGTGGAAAGACTGGCACTTTCATACACTGCCGGAGGAACTGGGAAATGGTGCAGCCACTGTGGCAGGCAGTATGGTGCACCCTGAGAAAGTTGGGAAGAGAAATACCATGACACATCAATCCCTCTACTTGGTATGTGTCTTCGAGAAATAAAAACTATGACACAAATAAATAGATACAGACCCATGTTCATCATAGCATTATTCACAATAGCAAAAAACAGGAACAATCTAAATGCCCTGCAGTGGAAGAATGGATGAACAAACTTGGGTGCAATAAACACACAATGAAATGCTATGCAACGTCGAAGAATAACGATGCACCTGCAAAGCCCTCACAGAGGGATGGACACGGAGGACAGTACGCCGAGTGGAATTAGTCAAAAACAAAAAGGACAGATATTGTATGAGACCACCACTATAAAAATCAACAGTAAGTTTTCTTATGGAAATAAAAACATTCTTTGATGGTTGCAGAGGATGGAAAGGAGGGGGGGGAGGTGCGGCTAGAACACAGGCAAGTGATAGCCTGGGCGGAGGGGAATGCAACACACAGGAGAAACGATGGAGGCAGGCAGGCGAGTACACCGGTATTTTGCAAGAGTGAGAAACTACAGACGCAAACACTGTTAGATTCAAAGTCCTACAACAGTGGGGGATTGGGGAATCTACAAGTGAGTACTTGGACATACACACAGGCTGAACAGATAGGAGACTTTTACAAACATATATATATATATATATATATATATATATATATATATATATATATATATATATATATATATATACATATATATATGTGTGTGTGTGTGTGTGTTTAAAAGAGAGTATTTGTATATTTACTTTTACTGCAAATATATCCATGAATGTGGTGGGGCGAACAGAGGACAAAATTATGACAACTTCTTAAATATAAGCAGATACTCTGAAGGAATAAGGTACTGGGCTTTGGGGGAGTGGTATCACAATAGTTGCAGGGGACAAAATGATCCATTAGCATATCATAGTTCACAAAGACAGTGCTCTACATTCTAATCTGGTAAGTAGCAGCGGTCTTAAAGGTCTCTGAGCAGCCGTCTAGGGTGCAAGGACTGATCTCTCCCTGTCCAGAGCAGAGCAGCGGGGTGGCAGTTAAACAGACACAGGGAAAACACTTAGTCGAAGGGACAGTGAGAACACCGGTCTCCACAATCCTGGGCCCAGAAGAACGGGGTGATACCTGGCGCCACCACCACCAGCTCTGCATAAAATCACACTAGAGAGTCCTGGAAAGAGAAGAATAACCTGTCAATCAAAATCCTAAAAGAAACCAGGCTTACTGGTCAGACAGCGTCTGGTAGGGCCCCTAAGACCGTGCTCCCTTGGGTCTGGACTTCAACTCACTACTGTGTTAGAAAAGTCAACCGTTAAAATGAGATGGGGAGCATTCACCCAAAGACAGAAGGCTAGGAAAGGAGGAGAAAAGGACATAGAAAACAGGGAAGTCGTGGACTAAGGGAGGGCACATTAAGGGGACTGGAATGAATGAATGGCATCAAAATATGTATGAATTGCAGAGTGTTAAAGTATGATCTGCTCTGTAAACCTTAATTCACAATAAAAACTTCATTAAAAAAAGAGTTGTAGTTGAGTTTTGCACAAGACACATTGTTTCTTATGTCAATAAAAAGGTAAACATTATTATATCTTAAAATCTAAAAAATTCCATTCCATACAAACATATTGCATTGACCCAGAACTTTCATAGCAGTAGAAAAATGCAGGCAAGAGAATGAAAAATAAAGTGCAAATGAAATAACTATAGCTCTAAGCAACAATATGGAAGAATCTCACAAACAACATATGGTAAGAAAGGACGGATGGTATGCTTCTTTTATATAAAGTGCAAAAACAGGCAAAATTAAGGAGTTAGAAGTCAGGATACTGGCTATGTGTGGGGAATCCAGGAGGGTTCTATTTCTTGTTTTGGGTGCTGGTAAAACGATCTGATCAATTTCTTATAAAATCATAGCAGTACACTTTTTTATTGCATATAACATTAGAATATTTTTAAAAATACACACCTAAATACACCAAAGATATGTGATCATGAATGTATCAGAGATAAAAAAACATCCAGATCACTGCTGTGGTTGGCAGATTAATGACCTCCTAAAGACTGTTCTGGGAAGCCATGGTGGTGCAGTTGGTATTGTATTCATCTGCATTTCACTCTAGGTTGCTAACTGGAAAGCCAGCAGCTAAAAGACCCACCCACTCACTGCTCTAAAGGAGAACGATGGGGCTTTCTGCTTCTATCAAGATTTATAGCCTCACAAACCCTAGGGATCAGTTTTACTCTGCCCTTTGGGGTGGATATGAGTCAGAATTAACTCGATGGCAGTTGGTAAAACATTATTCATGTTCTAATTCCCGATTGTGAATATTATGTTACATGGCTAAGGGGAATTACAGTTGAAGATGAAATTAAGTCTGCTGATCAGCTGACTGTGAGATAATGAGATTATTCTGGACTATTCTAGTGGGCCTATTGTACAGACTAGGGTCCTTTTAAATGAAAGAGGCAGAAGAGGCACAGCCTTAGATTCAGCCAGCCATTGGACGCTTTGAAAAGTGGAAGAGGCCACGAGTCAAGAAATGTGAGTGGCTTCTAGAAGGTGGAAAAAGTAAGTACATGGGTTCTCCTTAGAACCCCTTGGAAGGGGCACAACCCTGATGACTCCTCGATTAGAGTACAATTTAGCACTCAGTTCTAGCTAACATGCAACTAAGCTGTCAAGAAATTAGCTAAATTTTAACCTATTTCTGACCTGTAGCGTCTAGAACTGTAAGATATTAAATCTGTGTTGTTTTAAGCCACTCAGGGACATGGGTCCATCTATGGAAAATATTGGGAAAGGCCTTCCTATATCCCAGGCTTTTGAGATAGAGCATTTGCCAGCCAAAGTCCTCAAGCGAGAAGGCCAGTTCCACCTGTGGCCTTTCAAGCAGCCTGCCCAGCTGGTGGAATTAAGAACTCCCTCTCAGCTCAGCTTTCTCTAGAAGGCATTGGCTTCTGCGGCCAACATCCGAGTGTCCCAGTCAGTTCTTGGGGCTCTCACAGAATTCACGAAGCAGTAGATCTGCGCCAAGGACACTTTCAATAAATACACACAGTGGGACTAAAGGAAGGTGCTTGGAGCTGGCAGGCAGAGACCTTCAGAGACCCCAAAGGAATGAAATGGGGTTCAGGGCAGTCTTTCGTGGGCCCCGTGAGACAAGCACAGATTTCCTGCCGACAGAGATAGTGAAAACCTGAGTCTAAGCCACAGCAGTCCTCTTGGTGAAGTTCTGGGGGTTTCTGTATGGAAAATTTCTCTTTTCGCACTCACACAGCACCTAGCAACACCACGGCCCGAGTACAGGCCAGACTGGGCTTGTAAGCTTGGGCACACCTGGGCTACGTGGTATTCTCCTGGTGCCGAGTCTACCAGCCTGCTAGGAGGAAAGGGGGTTATGCAATCAAGTCATCAGGGACTGAGATGACTCAGTTCCACTTGTTTAAGAATGGATAGAGGGCAAACCTGTTATTCTCTCTCGAGTCTGCTTCTTTCTCCCTAGCCAGAAGCTTATCTTCCAGCTGTAGGAGCCTGGTTTTCATGTCATTCTTTTCTCTCTCCAGCACAGTTTCTACCTTCTGTTATCGGTACAGCATCTTCTAATTTCTGCTGTCCTGTCCTAGTGGTCCCTACCCCATGCTCACCTTCCAAGACACAGAGGCTCCTAGAGGGGCAGCTTGTGTCCAGCCATGTCCAGTAAGGGCTCCTCTGTGGCTTTGGACTCCTGCTGCTCAGATGATCTTTGCTTCTGACCAGCAAGGCTGCTAGCCAAAGGTACGGGTTTCTCCAGGAACATGGGCCTTGCCCCTCTAGGGGATAGCATAGATCACCCATGTCTCTAAAGGAGCAGGAGCCACCTCTATATCATTCACCAAGATGGGATGGCCCTGATAGTGAGCTATGCAGAGGGTCCTCTGGGCTGTGGGGCTGCTCTCGGGACCGGGCTCTGGACAGGATCTGCAGTGAGATGCCTCCCTGGCATACGCAGGAACTCAGCCTCTCCACGTTCTGACCCTGCTGGTCCCGTCTCCTTTCTGACTTCTGTGGACCTCAGCAGGCCTGGAGGCAGTTGCCTTTCCCTCCTTCAAGAAGGCTTTCAGCCCCTCTGCCTCCAGGGAAAGCCCTTTTAATTGCTTCCTATATGTGGTTTCTAACTTTTCAAGTGCAAACACTTTGCAAATTTTAGCTTGCTCTTTACTCATCAGCCCTCCCTGCCACCCTCCACCCTCCACCCCCCACCCAACTTGCGTTGCTGCTTCTTGCACTGGGCTAGCATCTCCTTCTGCCTCTCTTCTCTATCCCTTGTCCAAGTCCAGCTGGGCTCCCATGTCTGTCACTAGCTGCAGTTGCCTCTGAAGCATCTTTTTCTTTTTACAGTCCCATTGCTGTAACAAGTGCGCTGCTTCCATCCACAGGAGTTTCTGGCTCAGTTCAGCCTTTGCCCCCTTTCTACAGAAACTTTCACATGGACCTGGCTCAGAAACACGAATGTCACATGTATCACAGGGTTAGAAAGGCCTGCCCAAGCGCACGTTCTAAGTGCACAACTCCTCGCTACTCGTGCCAGCTGCGCTCAGAGAGTGCATGCACAGGATCTAGTTGATAATGCAGCAGACACGACTTGTCAAATGGGACTAAATTTACATTTAGACGGATTAAAATGGAATAAAATCAAAGCTCAGATTCTTGGTCACATCAGTCACTTTCAGTGACCCCATGTGGCCAGTGGCTCCTGTAATGGGCAGGCAAACACAAGATATGTCTATCACTACAGAAAGCTGTATTGGGCAGTACTGGCCTAAAGTTTAGTGAAAAAAAAAAGTACCTTTAGTCGAAATTACTCTAAAAAGTATTTTAAACATCTAGGAAAGAGGCCTTTAGAAGCCCCAGGAAAATAACACTGCGGTGGAGTGAGGCCCAGCTGAGAGCAGTCAGCCTGGGAGAACAAGAGTAACTCAGCTCATCAGAGTCATGCAATATGGCTCGACTCACAATCATGACATGGGGTGGGAATGGGGGTGGGAGCAGCCTTCCAGCCAGTTAAGGAAACTCCTGGGACCAGACATGTCCCTTTGCTGCTTCTTAGAGCCTGAGAGGGCTTGGGAATAGTGGCAATGGTCTATAAGGTGTTCTGGACAGTAGCCCGCCCTTTACCAGACAGTTCACAGGTTCAGATACTATGAAGCAAAATTCTCAGGAGGAAGCTCTGGATCATCCTAGCGGGCAGTATGTGTTATTGCAACGCCCAGGTCTGAGGCCACTGTGTGGTCATCTTTTGGGGAACAGAAAGGCAGGGTACAGAAGAGGGTACAATTCAGTAGTCCAGGATTTTCTTTACCGCCCATACTCAAGCTGCCTCAATTTCCTTGCACCATGACAGAAAGGCAGACTGGCTCTGGGATCATCAACCTCCCCAGGTCACAGGACACGGGAGATGGCTTGGTCCACTGTGGTCATCGTAGTGCCACTTCTAACCCGAGCCATGTTCCCAGCTAAGAATGCTTCCCAAGGAGGCTTTGCAGGTCTGGTCAGCAGGGCTCTAGCCCGCTTGGTGTCCAAGTTGGCAAGGGCCAAGATTCTCTGTGGGAGAGTGAGGTCATGATAAATAGGCATGGGCTGGCAGCAACCAGTTATCATTCCACTAAGTGAAACCTACTTGATACGCTCAGTTTTCCAAAGAAATCTTTCATTGCTTTTCTTTGTGATGACACAGCAACTCGCTGCCATGAAACCGATTCTAACTCCTATGCTCTGCAGGATGGAGCAAACTGCTGCCGAGGCTCTCAGATGGTCCCTCTTCTTGGAGGAGCAAGTCTGTTTTTCTCTCACAAAGCAGTTGGGAGGTTGGAATCACCAATCTTGTAGTTAGCAGCCTGATGCTAACCCAAAGCCCCAGCAGGGCTCCTTTCGCTTAGGACAGCTTTGAAAAGCTACCTTCGCAGATAACTGGCCTCCCTATTGCAAAGGAGCTTTTAGCCTTTTTCTCCATTTGCCCACATGCTACCGCGTGCACTGGAAAATTAGAACATGACATTAAATAAGGAAGATGCTTTGCTACTTTGTTCCTTTGCTACAGAGAAGTCTGAGGCAGAAAATAAATATGAATGTGTTAAAAGTAGTCTACAAACTAAATTACTTCATAACTTAAGTTTTAATATATATATTTCTAATTTAAGTTAAAACAACTCATACAAAGCCCTATTTTTTCCTACCTTCCTCTCTGTGGCCAGAGAAAAACTACCCACTTAGCATGCACTGCAGTTGAGTCATTTCCTGAATTAAATATCTTATGTGGGTTTTTGGGAAGAACTTCAGACTGAAGGAGGACCCAGAAGAAAACAGGGCAGCAGACCTGATTTGTGGTAGTCCGTGCTGGTGTCTCAGGCGTAGCTTCTCGTCTGGCCACTGAGCTAAGGTGGCCAACTCCTTGGGGCAATGTGGGCCCCCACTCCTTATCTCCCACAGCTGCCCCTGCAGGCTGCAAAGGGCATCCTGAGACTGTGCATGGAGCGCCTCCAGGTCTGCTCTCTGGCTCTCTAGCATGCTGACTTCACTTTTGAACATAAGCTCCATTTCCCTTTTCTCCTTCTCAAAGTTTTTCTTCATTAGTTCAATTTCCTGCTTGTAGTTTACCTGGAAAGAGAAACATTAGCCCCTGACAATATGACATGGAAACAGCAAGGTTGTCAGGCATGCCAAGGAGCTGAGGCCTGCAGAAGTCAGGGATGAAAAGGCAGCGGTGACATCCCCAAGACTCAGTGCTCAAGATGTAGGCACAGCCTTGTCTGGACCAGTTGGATAACCTCCCGTGGGAGAAGATATTGTCTGGCCGTTGGCTGGCAAGCTCCGTTTAGGTAAGTAACTTGCACCCAGGAGCTCAGAGGTCCCGGTGGAAACAGGGTGGCTGGCTCTCTGAGTCCTGAAAGTAGAAAGAACGCGGCACATGGAAACTGTGTGCGGACATTCTCTTAGTCACCATCTAAGGAGAGGCAGGAGCTAACTTCATCTGAGAAGACCTTGTGAGCCAGGGTAATCCTGGCTGAGAAACTATGCAGCATCCCAAGAGAGGCAAAGCCAAGGATAAGTTATGCTAAGAATGAGGTAGGTGGTGTGAATTCCCGCACAGCAGTTGGCAGGGCTGCACTCAGCATGCCAGCCCCCAGCGACTTTGGGCCAGGCACTGACAGTCATTTCTGCTTGTATTTCCCTCAAACTGTCTTCTTAGTGCCCCCGCTCACCAACCAGAGAAATCCAAGGCAGCTGCCTGGAGAAGGGTCAGCACTAAGCACGGCTCTCTGTGCACAAAAGGAAGCCCCAGGCGCCCCCTCGGGCACCCCTCACACCTACCTTTGTCTCCAGCTGGCTCTTGACGTCTTGGTAACGTTCTTTCACCTGCTCCATCATGAGTTCCGTTTCGAGGCTCACTGGAGTAGGAGCTGTAACGCATGTGAAAAAGCCTGCGAAGAAGAGGAAATCTCAGCTTAGCTCAGTGAGGACATTACAGGTTTCTTACAGCTTTCCTATTCCCAAGGGACAACAAAGCACAGATTCTACATGTGCTTTTTCAAGGGAAAGGCAGTGATGGTGGAGTCCTGCCACACTGGCGTACAACAGCACGCATCACTGGTGATCTGCTATGTTGTATCCATGTAGAATAAAGGATCTCAAACTTATTTGGTCAGCTGTCCAATTTTCAGAAAAATAGTTACCCAGCAACCCTCTGGCAATTAACTTTTATACAATAGCCCATCCCTAATCCAGGATAGGGTGTAGGTTATTTGCTTTGGCAGCTCCCACGGATTATTCCAGTGCCCCCCAGGGGGCAGCATTGCCCACGTTAGGAAACACTCATTTAGAACCATTTCACACTTTCACCAGAACAGATTGCTCAGGAGGCTCCTGCAGCCCATCACACCCTTCAAGTTCCTACAAAGTGGCAGTGATATCGTGTGAAGGGACTTCAAAAAACCTCCAGAACACGGAAGAAAAAGATAATGGAATTGTCCATGAATGTAAGGCCCCCTTGTACTTCACTTCAAGTTTATTCCCTGGTGATGCCAGGATCATAGAGGAGGTAGGGAGATGGAAGAAGTGGGGTGACCTGGTGACACATGCCTCTGGGCAGTGTGATGCCTGGGAATGAGCCTCACTGTGTGTGAAGGTGGCCAGACACACCTCATGGCCTGTTTATTAGCTAAAGACTTCAAATTGGCCTCCTCCTCCTCCACATTATTATATCACACAAATAATGCTGGGTTTCAAGATATGTAGGAGCTCTGGTGGCATGGTGTTTATGCATTGGACTGTGATCTGAAATGTCAGCAGTTTGAAACCACCATCAAGAGTTACAGTCTCAGAAACCCACAGGGGCAGGTCTCCCATGTCCTATAGGGTCATTATGAGTTGGCATCAACTTGATGGCAGTAAGTCTGTGTGTTGCTCGATAAACTGGTCAGATGATTGCTGAAGCCAAAATGGGTGCATAAGCAAATGTGGTTGAAAAAAGCTGATGGTGCCTGGTTATTAATAGCATATGGGGTCTTAGATGCTTTGCAGTTAAATAAGTGCCCAACTAGCAGGTAAGAAACAGCCCACAAGGAAGCACACCAGCCTGTGTGATCATGAGGTGTTGAGGAGAAATGGTATCAGAAGTTCAAAAGATAAGCAACCAAATTGATGTGAAGGGGCATGGATGTAGTAGAGACCCAGAAATCACAGCCCCTCTGGTAATTGGACAGTCACGCTCAGAAGGGACACAGGAAGGGATGATAAATCCAGGGTGTGGTATAGCACTGATGAACTACATAATTATCCTCTAGTTCCTTAATATTCCCTCCCCTTATGATTATGGTTTTTATTTGTTTTGCCTCTTTAATCATATCAGATTTGATGTAGGTTCATCGTATATTTAATATCATTTGATACATGAAAGCTAAGATAGATAACCCTTCAGAAACAATAAATGGAGTAACGGTTCCCTGAGGGTACGGGAAGGGGGGAGGAGATAACAGGGAGCTGAGAGCACTGATGACTGAATAACCCCACTCAATGGGATTGAACAACAGAATTGTATGTGAGTGGATATATTGGATGTGCAAGATATGGAAAAAAATAAAGTAAGGTTTCCTGGGGCGGGGTATGGTGGGCAAAGGAGGGAATAAATGGGGAGCAGATATCAAGGAGTTCAAGAAAAAGAAAATGTTTTGAAACGGATTGTGGTAGCAACTGTACAACACTGTTTGATGTGATTTAACTATGGAATGTTATACTTGTAAGATCTCCCAACAAAATGATTTTAAAATACAATAATAATAATAATAATAATAATAATAATAATAATAAATGAATAAATAAAGCAGTCAGGCACATTCCATACGTGTGGAATGAGGAATGGTGCTTGAGAGCACTGCAAGGACTCGCTTTCCGACCTGAATCACCACTCCGCACACCAGGCACACAAGGCACATCTTTGAACTACGTGTGTTGCTAGGGCTTGGAAGAGAGCTGGTCTGAGACTCAGAATTGCATTTATGCCATGACTCCGTCTTCATTTTGCAGTGTCAAGGATGGGACGTGGCAAAGTCATCCTCTACTCTCATTGTCACCCTGAAAATGGTGACAAACTTTGACATAAGGGACAAGACAAAAACCTGAATGAGAACCTCTGGAAAGAATTACTTTGCCTTGGAAACTGAGAACTGTCAACTTGCGCAGTCACCTGGGCTGACAGGAGGTCCGTGAGGCTGGACAGTCCACATCACTAGGCTTACTGCAACCCAGCTTCTTACTATTCTCTCAGCAGCAGACAAACATCGGAAGGGTCAACTGAGCCTTGGTGCTGCTTCTAAAATGGTTTCCATCAGAGGGATGGGAGGACAGTACATAAAAAGGCCACATTGTGAAACTGCTAGGTTTCATTAGCGATGGCATGAAGCCTAGGTCTGTGATCTGGTGCCGCAGTCCCCAGTCTCGAGCAGACCCAAGACTTCAGGGCCTTGTCTCCCAGGTTTTGGGTCAGTGGTTCGTGCTGAGGGCCATAAATTCTGTGTAGTTGAGGGGACACAGTGTCCATTTCCCTGGGGATGGCTGACCTGTCTGTTGTGTGGAAGAATACGTAGGATGCCTTAAATGGATGTCACAGCACCCTTGGCATCTCTGGATGTGGTGCAGCTGGCTGTGTCAGGCTCCATCCCACATTTCCCAAATGAGTCTAATGGCCTTTGGCTGTTGACTCACAGGATTTCAAGACACCAATCTGCCATTTGCAGGTGAGCAGGTTATGTTGGGGTCCAAAGACGCTGTACCCACATTCAGAGAAAACTTAAGGTTCCCAGGTTGGCTCTTTTAGCTATAATTCATTTACATTTTATGAAATAAATAGCTTTAGAGCACTACAAAACTGGGAGGGAGGAGGATGCAAAATGCTCGACTGCCAAAGATCCACAGGTCAGTGTCCACAGATCTCCCTGGGGTGAGGGAGTGGCCTGTCAGTGTCCACAGATCTCCCTGGGGTGAGGGAGTGGCCTGTCAGTGTCCACAGATCTCCCTGGGGTGAGGGAGTGGCCAAAACTTAGCACACAAAACCACTGTGTATCAGAGCTTTGGCAGCAGGGCTGAGAGACTTGCCACGGTGTCTGCTGATGCACAGTTGGGGGCACTGATCCAAGAACCAGCCCCTGGCTATACAGGACTATGACAAAACTCTAGGGCAGCTGTGTTACCTCCTTGTTCTTGTCTTTTGAAGGAGCTGAGATTAATCAAACACAGTCTACACTGTAGGTGGAATTTGTCATAAACCTCAGCACTAAGAGGATCCTGAAGCCAGAGATATCTACTTTTAAGCAGATATGCACGCCTATGCACACAGGTCCCAACTGCTTCCAGTGCTTGACCTGTGTCCTGCGCAGGCGCCGCTGGCACAGGTCTATTCTGACGAATTCTGACACTCAAGGGGACAAATCTCAAGCTCTCTCTGAACATCAGGGAGTCATTAATATGTTTTAGATATAATTTATCTCTTTTATTAAAAGAGTTTTCACATCAACCAGCTTACAGCTCAGAGGACAATCTGTATAGGGACTGGTCTGTGACCTGGGCAAAGGAAATATAGCTCCTTTATTTACTGTCACATACCCTCACTCTCTCTGTCTCTAGCCTATGCTGAAACCTCACCACCAAGTCCCTTCATCTTAATCACAACTCTGGAGGTGGCTTTGGAACATCTACGAGTGATGGACATGCCTCTCATGAGGTCATTGTGAGATCACATAACTGCTGCCATTTCATTACAGTTGATAAAGCCCCCATCCCCTTCCATAAATTCCCAGCTACAAGGAACTCAGCCGGGTGGTGCCAGTGTGTCTGGGGCAGGTGTTTGTGCCTCAATATACCCTATGATGCTTGGAAGTGGCCCATGACACAAACTACGGGTAGGTCTGAGAGATAGCCCAGTTTGCTGGAACAAGGACTCCACCCTTTCCCCAAGAAGATCCTCTACCTTCGGAGCAATCTGCTGGGGGCAGGCATCCATCTGGCCGGAAACTAGATGGGCTACTCTGTGTCTTGTGCATCCATGTCTGTAGGCCTTCCAGCGCAGCCTGCAACTCATCATTGCGGTCCTGCAGGTCCCATAAGCAGAGTAGAGATGGCCCTGCAATCCCCATGCTACACAGCAAGGCCCAAGGAGCAATGCAGCACCGCAGGGTCTGCAGGATGCCCAGTGGAAAGGAAATTCAATTCCTGACAGCAAACATGTAACATTCAAACTATAAGTTTCCAACTATGCAGTGAGTTAAACATGACAGGGATAATTCAGCTTTCTTAAATCCTACATCGCCTTCTATCACTAGAATCATAGCAGGGGCTAAATTTTTTTTTAAGTGAAGTGAATGTGGAGGAGAAATGCAGATCACCAACATCTGACTCAACAGGAATGTGTGCAAGTCCACCACAGTGATGGGGTGTGGGCAAGAAAAGCAACTCACTGGTGTCCTTTCTCCAGAGGGTTCTGCAGCTTTGACTGTCAAGGCGTTGCCATCATCTTAAAACAAAATGCCACCCAGCAGAGCAGAAAGGCCACATGGATGGCTGAGGCCCAATGAGGCACATAGAGTGGGGGCTGCAGGACAGACAGGCAATGCTGGGAGGCTGCCCTGAATCAGCACCTGGCTGCAGTGGTCTGTCTGCACAGGAGTTGAGGAAATGCACTGTAAAAAGCACACTTGGTTGCCAGGGTTTAGAGGCGAATCTCCCAAGACACAGCTCTCACTTGTAGATTTAAGGGTAAGAAGGCAAGAAGCGCCTGTCTGTGGGACTATCGTGGTGTGAAGTCTCTTGGCATGGCTCTTCTGTCTAGGTCTTTGTGATTCCCATTGATGATTAGGTGGGACTTTGCAAATAGGGCATGTCTAACACAAAACAGAGTGGACTGGTTCATTTTCGTTGCCACTTCCCTGGCCATAGGGATGTGTTATCTTAGAACAGGAACAGAGAGGAATCCCATGAACTTAAGGGATAAAGAACTACCAGTGGAGAACAAATGAGATCTCTGTCTAAAGACAAGAGGAACCAGAGGCTGTGAAACAGAAATTACTGGACAGACTGAAAGAACAAGACAAAGTCAGAGGCTGAGGCAAGGAGACACGAGACAGAATTGAAGAGCAACACAGAGACTAAGGACTAGAGAAAGACTTGATTGAGGCGAGATGATACTGTGGACCAATGAGTGTATCCTTAGTGTTTTCTGATCTTGGCTTGTAGTAACCCATTAAGTTCTCTAAAAAGCTCCCTTAATTGTGAGTATTGCCTGTGAGCTCTGTGCGACCAGTGCAATGGATTATAGAACACAGCACAAAAGTAGAATGCTGTGGAAGAAACAGTTACTATCAGAAAAGGGTAAAGAATGATGGAGGGTGGAGGCATGCCTGATCTCTATTTTGTGGCAATCGGCCTTGATTCATGGAGCTACGTAGGATTCTTCTCCTTGATGTAGCCAGAGGTCAGCTATGCACTCCATGCGGTTTACTCAGGGACCCTAGATCCCTTCGTGAAGGAATGTGAGGTGTGTGGTCACTTTCCCTTTTGTGCACCTGGGGATGGGGGACTTGGGACTCTTCAGACCTAATGAATACGGCAGCAGTGCTCCCAGGGACTATAGGAGTATGATTCTACCTGGTTTCTCCTTTAGGAAACGTACTCTGGAGGGACACTAGACATTGAACTGTGAAGAAGCCCAAACTGGCCCATCAGGCAGCCACATGGTAAGCGAGCTTTCAGACATTTCTGGTCTAGCCAGTAAGGTGTGTAGCTGAGGCCCCGGCATCATAGGGCAGAGAAGAAACATGTTTGTTTTGCTATGTCTGAGTTCCTTCCCACAAAATATAAAATCTATGAGCATATTTAATTGCTATTTTAGGCCATTAAGTGTTGGCGATAATTTCTTATGGAGCCATAGTAACTGGAATAACATGTATGAGAGAGTCACAAATAGCTCATGGAAATAGGATTAAAAGGTAAAGGAATTTTCCATGAATTTTTGAAGCCCTTTTTCTGTAATTTACAAAGGTAAATTACAGTCTCTTGAGGGGAAAAGTATATTAATTTTAAGTGGGAGAGAAAAAAAAGTTCTCACAAAAATCTGTTAAGAAATGGATGGTAGAGACTTCCAGGAAGATGGCGACTGAGTAACACATAGCAGAGGAACTCCACAGAAATCTGTGCAGGAGAGTCACTAAGAGGGAAATTCCACACCGCCAGGTCGCAGAAGGAGCATCAGAAAGATAAGTAGGCAGAGATCCAATAGGTTTTAAGGAGCTGGGTCTTTTGGCTTACCACAATGGAGGCCAGCTAGGGTTTGACCTTAGCCTAAGGTGACCAGACGTACCGCTTTTTAAACATTTTTTCTCGTGTCTATGGTGTTTTTAAAAAGTCCCAATTTTTGGAAAGAATGGACAACAAGTGAGGGTATGTACGGTTTTCGGCTGCCATGTGGCAATTTCACCAGGATATGAGTTTTATCAATGGTGTCCCGCTATACCAATGTTAAAATCTGGTCACCTTACCTTGGCCCGGCCACTGTCTTGGCTGGAGCCAGGATCATTTGTAGCCAACACAGGGGCTTTATCTCAACACAGCCACAGTTTGACACCATCTCAGGGCAGGGATTAAACCCCTGCAGCCCCATGGTCAAGGATCAGGTTCATTTATATTGATGCTTCAGTTTCCCTCTCTTCTCTCTATTCCCCCCTATCCCCCTGTCTCAGTGGGCTGTTTTTTTCCATCTCTTTTTCTCTTCCCCTTTCTCTCACACAGCACTGCCAACATCCTGACCACTACCCTTAGCCTAGGGCATTAATGCCTGCACTCAACCCTGCTGGGCGAGCTCCTCCCTCTGCAGCATAACCGGAAGCTGGGAAAGCCCACCCACACTCCAACAGGGGATATCCTGCCCAACTTCTTCCCTGGAAAAGCCCACCTGCCGGTCCTCTGTAGTGCTTAAGACATGGCTGGAGAAATTCGGCACCCCTTCTTTGGGGGAAATCCTGCCTGTGTGCCTTGGGGAGCTCCTATCCATCCTCTGTGGTCCCACGTTACTGAGGGAGCTTCCTCCCGCCTGCTGTAGTGCCTCACAGACTAAGAAAGCTTATCAAACACTCACCAGCTTTCCACGGAGCAGTGGGAACCTCTGCCTAACCTATGCAGTGATCTACCTGATCAGGGAAATTCCGCCCACCATTCACGGTGCTCTATACCAAAGCAGGCAACCAACCAGATTTCTGTGACACTCCTGTTGCAGCGGGCACCTTTGCATGCCACCTGTGGCAACCCAAGCCGTCATGGGCCACACCATCATGGATTCTTGTGAGATCACCCAGTAAAGCACCATCCTCGTGGATCCACAACAACCCAACCAGCATCTCCGGAGAGGCCCATCCAACTTGTTGACTAGGGAAAGAGTGAAGCCACAGGAGGATAAAGTGGTTGGCTAATTCCATAGTGAAATTAGCTGTAGCAGTTCGAAGAAGCTTTCCTACGAGTCTCCCAGAGAGAGCCAGTGCTCTTTGACTCCCTGAAAAATGGCACCTGGCTCCTCTAAAACAAACAGCAATCAGGCCCAATGACCTCAACAAAAAAACATGAGAAACAAACTTCAATGGCAGAGATGTCCTGAACCGAACGACATGCATAGAAGAAGCAGATATTTATCTGCCACATAAAGAATTTTTCAGAATACTTCTTGCTGTAATACAGGATATGAGAAAAACAATACAGAAAAAAGATGAAATGAAAGAGGAGATTAAGTCCATACACCAAAGGGAAATACAAGAGATCAGGGAAGAGATAACAAAAACTAGTAGCAGACACGCAGACCACGAGAATCGACTGGAGGAGGCAGATAATTGCACCAGTGACCTAGAGGACAGCCAAGGAGACTTTAAATGCGAACAAAAATCTAATAAGATCATTAGTGAAGATGAAGAGAACCTAAAAGCTAGGTCTGATGCTATGAAGTGGAACAACATTAGAATTATTGGATTACCAGAGGAAGACACCACAAAGAAGTCAACTGCAACAGAGAGGAAATTCTTGGAGGAAAACTTCCCGAGCTTAATGAATGAAAACCTGGCAACCATTCAGGAAGCTGAAAGAACACCAGTCAGATTGAAACCCAAGAAGAAATCAAGGCACATCATACTTACTATCCAACTTTGAGGAAAAGGAGAAAATCATGAGAAGAGCTAGGGAAAAACAAGCAATCACATAGTTTCCCAAATAAGAATATGCTCAGACCTATCATGTTTCCCCAAAAGTCAGACATCCCCCCAAAATAAGACCTACTTACAGTTTTGCCTCGGGCTGAAATATAAGGCATCTCCCCAAAATAAGACCTCCCCAAAAATCAGCACCCCCGAAGCTACCGTAACTCTGGACTCTGGATCATAGTGGTGGGCACCACCACGCAGCTTACTATTGGCTGCAGCGCAGTCAGAGCAGACAGGTAGTACGAGGTCTCTTTTAATAAAACAATAAACAATAAACGTGTACCACATTCTTCTCCATGGAAAAATAAGATATCCCCTGAAAATAAGACCTAGTGCATCTTTGGGAGCAAAAATTAATATAAGACACTGTCTTATTTTCGGGGAAACAGGGTATCAGAGAACACTATGAAGAAGAGGAGAGAGTTGTTGAGTAACATTGCAAAAATTGAAGGAAAATAATGCAAACCCAAGAATACTCTACACAGCCAAATTACTGATCAAGATAGATGAAGAAGTAATTGTCTTGTTAGAGAAGGAAAAATTCAAAGAATACATTAGAAGAAACCCAGCCTGGATCCTTGTCGATCCAGTATAGGCAGAAGAACAGCACTCACCAAGCATAAGTAAGAGATTGCCACAGAGAACAACCTCACCCAGAGGGAAACAAAGAGAAAACAGCCCCCAAGATAGCATTGGATTAAGGGTGAAAAGAAGTCAAGAATGAAACACACACACACACACACACTACATTAAAAAGAAAGGGAGGTGGGAAAACACCCAACACAAAAGGTGTAAGATGACATCACAGAGTCCACGGATGGAAATAATACCCCTGAATATCTATGAACTAAACTCAGGCATTAAAAGACTGAGGCTAGCAGACTAGTTTAGACTAGTTTAGAAATACAACTAATCAATCTGCTGCCAACAGGAGACACATGTCAAGACTACAAACAAAACTAGGCTGAGAATCAAATGCTGGAGAAAAACATACCAAAGAAACAGCAATTAAAAAAAAACCAAGGGTTGCAATCGTAATCTTGGATAAAACTGACCTCAAAGTGCAAACCATAAAAAGAGATGAGGAACACTATATAATGCTCAAGGGAGCAGTAGGCAAAGAACCACTAAGCATTGTAAACATATTCCCCAAATGACAGACCTGCTGAATACGTCAAACAAATGCTTCAAAATATGAAAAAGGAAGTCACAGCCTCAACAATTATAGTAGGTGACTTCAATACACCACTCTCTGAGAAAGAAATATCACAGGGAAAGAAACTCAACAAGGAGGCCAGAGATCTAAACACTACAATTAGTCAATTTGACCTGATATATATTTACAGAGCTTTTCATGAAAATACAAAATATTTCACATTCTTTTCAAGCCCACATAGCACATATTCGAAGATAGACCACATGCTGGGGCATAAGTCAAATCTGCATAAATTTAAGCACATTGATATCATATAGACTTCTCTCACTGACCACTGTGCCATAAGGCTGGAAATCAGCAAAATGAAGATGAATAAAACAAGGCAAACAATTGGAGGATGAATAACTCTCTACTGAAAAAGGAGTGTGTACTGGCTCAGATCATAGATGAAATTAGGAAATTTCTAGAAACCAATGAGAATGAGAATAAGACGTACCAAAACTTATGGGACACAGCAAAGGCAGTTATCAGAGGAAGTTTCATAGCAATACATGCACACCTGAGAAAGGAAGAAAGCCATATGATTGATATGCTGGCACAAAATTTACAGCAACTAGGGCTGAGTCAACAGCACAATCGTGCTAATAGCAAAAGAAAAGAAATAATAAAAATCAGGGCTGAGATTTAGGAGAGGGAAAATAAGAAAACTATGGAAAAAATTAATGCTGCTAAAAGTTGGTTCTTTGAAAAGATAAACAGAATCAACATATCGTGGGTAAACCTAACCAAAGAAAGACGGGAACAAATTTCAATAGCAAGAATGAGGGATGAAAGAGGGGACATTACAACAGACTCTAATGAATTCAAAATGATAATTAAAGAGTATTACGAAGGACTGTACTCCAATGAATTCAACAACTTGGAAGACATGGTCAAATTTTGAAAAACAATCCCTCCCTCGAATGTCCCAGAGGAACATCAAGAATGTCAATAGACCCATAGCAATAGAAGAAATAGACAAGGATATCAAGGGATTACCAACCCCAATTTCCCTGGACCAGATGGCTTCACAGGACAATTCTACCAAGCATTTAGGGAAGAAATGACACCAATCCTACACAAAATCTTCCAGAACCTAGAAAAGACGGCAACCTCTTGAAGCAAGTATAAATATGATACCCAAACAGGGCAGGAATCCTACAAGAATTGAGAACTACAGACCAATATTCTTAATGAACACAGATGCAAAAATTGTTAACAAAATACTTGCCAATAGAATACAAATGTATATAAAACGAATACCATATATACTTGAATATAAGCCGACCTGAGTATAAGCCTAGGTACCTAGTTATTACCTGGGAAACTAGAAAAACGGATGACTTGAGTATAAGCCTAGGGTGGGAAATGCAGGATGTGAATTAACACAGAGACCAGAGGGGAGAGACGGAGCGCAGCCACGGACACATCCTGACCAGTTCAGCTGCCAGCGTAAGTGAATCACTATGGGTGCTTCTGCAAATTGGAGCCTTCCACGTCATAGGATGGCTCTGATTGGTTAGATGTGAGTAACAAACATTCAAAGCCCTGCAGTATCAGTGGGGCTTTGAATGAACAGCGGAGGAACGACAATCACCTGTGAGATATTACACCTCGTATAAGTTAAACCCCAGTTTTCAGCACATTTTTTGTGCTGAAAAATTCAGCTTATACACGAGTATATATGGTAATTCACCATGACCAAGCAAGATTCATACCAGGGATAGTTCAACATACGAAAGACCATTAGTATCATGTGCCACATTGACATGAAAAACTCTAAGAACCACATGATAATATTGATAGATGTGGAAAAAGCATTCGACAACATCCAACACCAATTCCTTTTTAAGACACATCAGGAGATAGGAATGGAAGGACAATTCCTCAAGACAATACAAGCTATATATGAAGAACCAACAGCCAACATGGTAGTCAATGCAGAAAAGAGGAACACAATTCCACAGAAAAAGGGTCCAGACAAGGATGCCCCTTGTCCCCACTCTTATTTAACATCGTACTGGAGGTTTTAGCTCGCAGCATAAGGCAAAGGAGAGACATCAAAGGTATTCGTCTGGGGAAGGAAGAGGTAAAACTATCGTTATATGTAGATGACATGATTTTATAAATGGAAAATCCCAAAAGATCCAAAAGGGGCAGAGTGGCAGGATACAAGATCAACAAACAGAAGTCCACTGGACTGCTATACATATCAGCTAAAATAACAGAAGAGGAGGTCAAAAAGGTGGTACCCATCACAATAGCCAAGCACAAATTAAAATATCTAGGGAAATAGCAGACTAAAAGAACAAAAGATTTATATGAGGAAAACTATGGAACACTATTACAAGAAACCAAGAGTGATTCAACAAATGGGAGAATATCCCATTTTTGTCGATCAGAAGACTCAATATAGTAAAGATGTCAGTTCTCTCCTAGGCACTATATAACTTTAATGCAATCCTGAGAGAATTACCCTCATCTTTCTTGAAAGAAATGGAAAAACTGATTACCAAATTCATATGGAGAGGGAAGAAGCCCAGAATTAGCAGAGACTCCCTAAGAAGGACACAGTGGGAGGGCTTGCTTTACCTGACTTTAGCACATATTATAATGCCATCATGGTCAAAACTGGGAGGTATTGGTATAATGACAGATACTTAGACTACTGGAAAAGAACTGAAAACCCAGAAATAAAATCATCAGGATACAGACAACTCACTTTTGATAAAGCCCCCAAAATATCAAAAGCAGGGACCCTCTTTAACAAGCGGTGTTGGAAAAAATGGATATCTACCTGCAGAAAAATGAAGCATGACCCTTATCTGACTCCATGCACAAGAATAAACTCAAGGTAAATCACAGACCTTGAGGTAAAACTCCAAACTATTAGGTCCATCAATAAGGGAACTGGGACCAATCTGAGAATTTTGGCACTGGGAATACATGGGATAGCAGAAACAGGGAAGGACACAAATGCACATGAGTCACAAATTGACATGTGGGATACACTGAAGATAAAACATCTGTGTACATCAAAATAATTCACCAAGAGAAAATAAGAGAGCCCACGGACTGGGAAAACATCTTTAGCCTGACACATCAGACAAAGGCCTTATTACTAAAATCTACAATACTCTGCTAGTTTCCAAAGAGAAAAAAAAACTAATTGCCCACCGAGGAGGTGGGCAAAGGACCTGAACAGCAGTTCCACAAGGGTACAAATCCGAATGCAAGGAGTTGGAAACAACCCAAATTTCCACCAACAAATGATTGGATTAAAAAACAGTGGTATATACATACAATGGAGTACTACACATCACTAAAAAGCAGTGATGACAAATACTAAGAGGACGCCTGGCCCTCCCACCAGAAGAACTTATTTCAAAAGACGGCATTGAATCTGCAGCTCCAGGAGAGGGACATATCTGATGGGAGCACATGGGTGATGATGAAGGGGGAGGAGGAGAAAGTGGAGCACATCCTGGCCCACCAGGTCTTGAGGACGATTATCCCGATTAGAGCAGCCAGTCCACAGAGAGGACCACATGGCCAGCCCCACTATGAGACATGACGCCCCTCACTGACCCATAGCTCTACCGGGGACAACACTGGAGACACAGTGTGGGAACTACGCCTGATCTGATCCCGCCACACCGAGGCAAAACACTAAGGGGGTGCAACAGAATAGCAAGGGAATGGAACGGCGAGGTCCTCAGGGAATGATGAAGGTGGACTTTGGGGCTAGGGTGTGGTACCCCAATTGATTGAACTGGAAAACACTCCTAAAGGCCAACACACAATCCTTGAACTAACTACAAACTTTTCTTTCTTGTGTTTTTTTTGTCATTGATTTATTGTTGTTGGTTGGCTGTATATTGTTCCTTGGTATTTTTATGTCTTGTTTTTGTGCATGTTATTATCTCCGCTGGTCTTTCTAAATAAGATAGGCTGGATGAACAATCTGGAGGATAAAACAACAGGACCGACAGTTCAGGAGGGACATAGGAGAGGTGGGGGAAAAGGTAGTGGTGTTAACAAACCCAGGGACAAGGGAACAAGTGATCTAAATCAGTGGTGAGGAGGGGCTGGGAGGCCTGGTAGGGCATGATCAAGGGTAATGTAACAAAGAGGATTTGCTGAAACCCTGGTCGGGACTGAGCATGATAGTGGGACAGAAGGAAAGTCAAGGGAATTAGAGGAAAGAGCTAGGAGACAAAGGGCATTTATAGAGGTTTAGATAAAGACATGTATATATGCAAATATATTTATATATGAGGATGGGTAAATAGATCTATGTGCATATATTTATACGTTTAGTATTAAGGTAGCAGAAGGACATTGGGCCTCCACTCAAGTACTCCCTTAATGCAAGAATACTTTCTTCTATTAAATTGACATTCTGTGATGCTGACCTTTTCAACGCAACTGCTGAAGACAAAGCGGGTGCATAAGCAAATGTGGTGAATAAAGCTGATGGTGCCCGGCTATCAAAAGATATAACGTCTGGGGTCTTAAAGGATTGAAGATAAACAAGTGGTCATCTAGCTCTGAAGCAACAAAGCCCACATGGAAGACGCACACCAGCTTGTGTGATCACAAGGTGCCAAAGGGATCAGTTATCAGGCATCAAAGAACAAAAAATCATAACATTTTGTGCTTGCCTCCATGATATGATCGCTGAAGACAAATGGGTGCATAAGCAAATGTGGCAAAGAAAGCTGATGGTGCCCGGATATCAAAAGGTATAGCGTCTGGTGTCTTAAAGGCAAACAAGCAGCCACTTAGCTCAGAAGCAACAAAGCCCACATGGAAGAACCACACCATCCCGTGCGATCACAAGGTGTTGAAGGGATCAGGTATCAGGCATCATCAGAACAAAAAATCTTACCATAGTGAATGAGGTAGGGGGGCGGGGTGCAGATTGGAGATCCAAAGCCCATTTGTCAGTCACCGGAATCCCCTTGCAGAGGGGTGTAGGGGAGGAGGCGAGCCAGTCAAGGTGTGATGTAGCAACAATGAAAAATACAACTTTCCTCTAGTTCCTAAATGCTTCATCCTCCTGCACTATCATGATCTGATTTCTACCTTGCAAGTCTGGCTAGACCAGAGGATGTACACTGGTGCAGATAGGAACCAGAAACATAGGGAATCCAGGGTGGATGATCTCTTCAGGTCCAGTGGTGAGAGTGGCACTACTAGAAGCGTAGAGGGAGAGTAGGTTGGAAAGGAGGAATCGATTTCAAGGATCTGCATTTGACTTTGTTACTAGGGGGTGGACAACAGAAAAGTGGGTGAAGGGAGATGTCGGACAAGGCAAGATATGACAAAATAATAATTTATAAATTATCCAGGGTTCATGAGGGAGGGGGAAGCAGGGATGGAGGGGACAAAATGAGGACCTGATGCCAAGGGCTTAAGTGGAGAGGAAATGTTTTGAGAATGATGAGGGCAATGAATGTACAAATGTGCTCTACACAACTGATGTATGTATGAATTGTGATAAGAGTTGTGTGAACTCCTAATAAAACAATTAGGCTTCCACTTACTCAATGCAAGAACACTTTGTTCTATTAAATTGGCATTCCAGGATGCATACATTCCCAACATGATTGCTGAAGAAAAATGTGTGCATAAGCAAATGTGGTGAAGAAGGCTGATGGTACGTGGCTATCAAAGCGTCTGGGATCTTAAAGCGTTGAAGATAAACAAGCAGCCATCTAGCTGAGATGTATCAAAGCCAACATGGAAGAAGCACACAGCCTGTCTGACCACAAGGTGCAGAAGGGACTGGTTATCAGACATGAAAGAACTAAAAATCATATCAATGGGTGCCCACCTCCCTGATACGATCAATGAAGACAAACGTGTGTGTAAGCAAATGTAGTGAAGAAAAGTGATGGTGCCCAGCTATCAAAAGATATAGCGTCTGTGTTCTTAAAGGTTCTAAGATAAACAAGTGGCCATCTAGCTCAAAAGCAATAAAGCCCACATGGAAGAAACACACCAGCCTGTGTGACCACGAGCTGTCGAAGGGATCAGGTTTCAAGCATCAAGGAACAAAAGATCATATCATTGAAAATGTGGGTGAGTGCAGAGTGGAGACTCAAAGCCCATTGGTAGCCAATCGGACACCCCTTAGTGAAGGGTTGTGGGGAAGAGATGAACCAGTCAGAGTGCAGGGTAGCAGCGATGAAACATATAACTTTCCTCTAGTTCTTAAATACTTCCTCTCCTCCACTATCATGATCCCAATTCTACCTTACAAATCTGGCTAGACCAGAGGATGTACATTGGTACAGATAGCAACTGGAAACACAGGGAATCCAGGACAGATGACTCATTCAGGACCAGTGGTGAGAGTGGCGATGCCTGGAGGGTGGAGAGAATGTGGGGTGGATAGGGGGAACTGATTACAAGAATCTACATATAGTCTCCTCCCTGGGGGAGGGACAGTTGAGAAGAAGGCGGTGGGAGACATCGGACAGTATAGTATATGACAAAATAATCATAATTTATTAATGATGAAGGGTTCATGAGGTAGGGGACAGTGGGGAGGGAGGGGGAAAATAAGCAGCAGATATTAAGGGCTCAAATAGAAGGCAAATGTTTTGAGGATGATGATGGCAACAAATGTACATATGTTCTTGACACAATGGATCAAGAACATATTGTGATAAGAATTCTATGAGCCCCCAATAAAATGATTAAAAAAATAAGAAAAAAAGTAGTGATGAATGCATGAAGCACATTGGAAAGAATTGGAGGAAATTATACTAAGCGAAGTAAGCCAAGCAGAAAATGAGAAGTACTATATGAGTCTGATGAGGAAAGCTTAAAAAAAAAAAGTGCAAAACGGGCTTAGGGAAAAAACTATTGTATATAAACATTCCTGGGTTCAGGTTCAGGGAGTATGGCAGGGACCAGACCAAATCCAGGAATACATATGGTAGACAACTAAAAAGGAAGGGGAAAGAGAGAAAAAACAAAAACAAATGAGTAGTTGGGGAACAGGGCACTAACTCCCCCAAGGGGAGTGTATTATTCATATCTTCTCAGGGAAAGAGGGACCAGACTACAAAGCGGTGCTCTAAGATGTGAATGCAACATACTGGCATGAAGCAGGGAACCAGTAGAGGGGTCTGAGAGACAGGCCCCAATCCCAACTATGTGGACAACCACCCCTGCCCCCTGAAGAATTTACCTTAGGGGCAGCACTGAAGCTACAGCTCAGGGAGAGGGACATGTCTGATCAGAGCACACAGGAGCAAATGAGGGGGGAGGAAGAGAGAGTGGAGCACATCCTGGCCCACCAAGACTTGAAGATGATATCCCTGCTCAGAGCAGCCAATAGCTAGAGAGGGCCATATGGTCAACCCCACTATGAGACATGACATCCCTCACTGGCCCATAGCCCTATAGGGGACAACACTGGATACACAGTGAGGGAATTATGCCTGATCAGACCCCACCACACCGAGGCAAAACACTAAAGGCGTGCAACAGAACAGCAAGGGGAGCAGAGCAAGGACGTCTCGAGGGAATACCAAAAATAGACTTTGGGGCCATGGTGTGGCACTCCATCAGACTCCACCAGAAAACACTCCTAAATGTCAATAGACCTTGAACTATTTTCTTTTTTGTTGCTTTGTTTTGCTCTGTCTTGGTTTGTGCATAGTATTATCTCTGCAGGTCTGTCTAGATAAAAGAGTCTGGATAAACAATCTGGAGGAGAAAACAACAGGACCGAAGGTTCCAGGGGACATAGTAGAGGGAGAGGTGGGGGAAAGGAAGTGGTGTTAATAAATCCCAGGGACAATGGAATAACAAGTGATCCAAAATCAGTGATGAGGAGGGTGTAAAAGGCCTGGTAGGGCTTGTTCAAGGGTAATGTAACTGAGAGGAATTACTGAAACCCAAATGAAGGCTGAGCATGATAGTGGGACAAGATAAAAGTAAAAGGAAATAGAGGAAAGAACTAGAAGGCAAAGGATATTTATAGAGGTCTAAATACAGGCATGTACATATGCAAACATATTTATATATGACAATGGGGAAATAATCGATCTATGTGCATATATTTATAGTATTAACGTAGCTGATGGACATTGGGCCTCTACTCAAGTACTCCCTCAATGCAAGAACACTTGTTCTATTAAACTGGCATTCCATAAGTCTCACCTTCCCAACACGATCGCTGAAGACAACACAGGTGCGTAAGCAAATGTGGTGAAGAAAGCTGGTAGTGCCTGGCTATCAAAAGATATAGCACCTAGGGTCTTAATGGCTTAAAAATAAAGAGGCCATTTAGCTGAGAAGCAATAAATCCCACATGGAAGAAGCACACTACCCTGTGTGATCATGAGATGTTGATGGGTTCAGGTATCAGGCATCAAAGAACAAAAATATTATTATCACTGTGAATGAGGGGCAGTGCAGAGTGGGGATCCAAAGCCCATCTGTAGGCAAGTGGAGATCCCCTCACAGAAGGGTCGCAGGGAGGAGATGAGCAAGTCAAGGTGCTGTGTAGCAATGATGAAACATACAACTTTACTCTAGTTTCAATGCTTCCTCCTCCCCACTATCATCATCCCAATTCTACCTTACAAATCCAGCTAGACCAAAGGATGTATACTGGTACACACAGGAACTGGAAACAGAGGCAATCCAGGACAGATGACCCTCTCAGGACCAGTGGTGAGAGCGGCGAAACAGGGAGGGTGGAGGGACGGAGGGGTCGAAAGCAGGAACTGATCACAAGGATCTACATATAACCACCCCCTGGGGGACAGACAACAGAAATGTGCGTGAAGGAAGATGCTGGACAGTGTAAGACATGGCAAAATAATAATAATTTATAAATTTATCAAGGATTCATGAGGGAGAAGGGTTAGGAGGGAGGGGAAAAATGAGGAGCTGATACCAAGGGCTCAAGCAGAAAGAAATATTTTGAGAATGATGATGGCAAGAAATGTACAAATGTGCTTGACACAATGGATGTACGTATGGATTGTGATAAATGTTGTACGAGCCCTCAGTAAAATGATTAAAAAAATAAAAAGCAATGGATGGTAATTAAAATAGGAAAAATCCCACAAAGAATGGTGTCTTGCTAGGCACCCGGTTGAGTAGTACTGCCAATCCCATGGGTGTCAGGGTAGAACTGTGCTTCACAGGGTTTTCGATGGTGATTTTTCAGAAGTAGATCACCAGGTCTTTCTTTCAATATCCCTTTCAATGTGGGTGGACTCAAACTGCCAGCCTCGCAGTCAGCAGTGGGATGCGTCAACTGTGTGCACTTGCAGCTCATTTCCCTTTCCACTGGGCAGCACGGATCTTGGAAGCAACATCCACAGTCATATTTATCTGGTGGCCTGCTTCTTGTGTGGTTCTTCTTATATTCCAAATAGGTATTCTGAAAATGTCCACTGCTGATAACAAGTTGATTCTGACTCACAACGACCATATAGGGCAGAGAACTACTTCTTTCGGTTTTTGAGGTGGAAAATCTTTACAGGAACAGACGGCTTCATCTCGCTCCCACAGACTGGCTGATGGGTTTGAACGACTGACCTAGATTTTAACAGCACCCAAACATAGCCACTAAGTAACACTAGGACTCCTTTAGACACATCCACACCACTCAGCAGTGTGAGAAAGCTGATGCCTGATATACAACGAGTCGAAGTCTCTCTGTCTTGAGATTTAGTAACACAAAACCTAGGAGCATAGTCCATTACAACTGGTAGAGATGTGTGGAGCCTGAGCTGGAGCAGCAGGGCCTTAGCACGTCTGCTTGGTGGCTCTCTGGAAGGATGGAAGTCAGACTACTGTTTTTAAGTTATCACTTGCTTAAGTGGGTGGCTGTGGATGTTGAAGGTGATAAGGAATCTGGGGAAAGTCTTGTGAAGTAGCAAGTCCACTCAGGTCTATCACAGCATTAAGAACAAAGGACTCTGGGTTTCTTACAGAGGCCACAGAAAGCCATTATGGTGTCCAGCAAAATACACAGCAGAAAAAAGTATCAAACCAAAGATAGCGGGTTACCATCTTATATTTCCTTTTATCAAAGGCAGCCTCACCAGGAAAATCAAGATGGACAGTTGGGAAAAAAAAAGAAAAAGCTGAAATGATGCTTAAAGAGAAAGAACATTTGATAAATCCATTGTAGTGTCCACAATAGCAGTAAAAACTGCCACTGAAAGCGATCTGACTAAAATCTTATATTTGCCAAGGGCAGCCTCATCGAGAAAACAAAGATTACCAGCTGAGAGAAAGAGAAAGAAAGTTAAAATGATAGCTAAATTGGAGGAAAATTCAGCGACAAAGGGAAGAAGCATGGTTGTTGTGCTTTGCAATATGCATTGTAAATTACAGTGAAACTTTACGCTAAAATTTGGAAAAGAATGGGCGCTACGCAGGGGGAAAGGTCATGCTATTTCTCCTTCTGTAGAATGAGTGTAAGACACTGAGTTCAGCCAACAAGCAAGGATATCCCTGTAGCAATGAGCCCATCTGGTAACCTAATCGACCTCAAGAATCATTCTCTTGTCAAATGAACCGGCAGTCATTGGAGAAATGGCTGATTCTGGGGTAAATGGCAGCAATGTACAAGGTAAATCTGGAGTATCTCAGGAACCACGTAATAAAACAACCAAAACAATGATGGTGCAGTGCAAAAACTTAGCAGATAGGTTGACCTGTCTGGCACAATTTGAACACCAGAAATCTAAGCACAGTAATGAATTATAAACCTTTGGTAATAAATCGGAAATTCTTTAATTCCATAACAACAGGTAAAAACCCACTGCCTTCAAGTTGATTCTGACTGTTCGTGTCCCTATGGGAAGAGTAAAACTGCTCCCCATGGTTTCTTGGTTTCTTTTTTTACCCTAGAGTTCTGAGAGCGTACATGTTTATGGGAGCAATAGCTTGATCTTTCCCCTACAGAGAAAGATGGATGTGAATTGCTGACTTGTGGTTAGCAGTATCACACCAATCTGCACCACCAGGGCTCCTTATACCAATATGTGACACACGCCAACCGATAGATGCCATCGCCCTACTTTAATTAAAAAGGAAACAACAGAAAAGCACTAAGTCAAGGCATTTCTTTGAAACAGGGAAGAAGAGTCCCAAATAACCAGAAGCCTTGGGAATTTGGCAATACCAGACCAGCCCTACATGTACTTAAGGAAGTTTTCTAAATGGAAAGGAAAGAACATTAATCAAACACTCAAATGTACACAAAGGGGGAGGAAGGAGTCAGACAGAGATCTCAGAAAATAAGTACATATTACGACTACTGGATGTAGGGTGCACATTACTGTCACTGGAGGTTCACCAACAGAAAAAGGAGAGGGAACAGTAAACCAGGAATACTTAATATTTCACATTCATTGTTGATTGCATGCTAAATGTTACTGTAATTGCATGTTGTATAGTATAATATTTGTAGTAACCACTAAGAGAATATGTAAAGAGGAATTAAAGCTCATAACAAAAGATGCTAAATACAAAAAATAACAGGAAAATTGATAAAAAGAGAAACCAGATAAAAGAAACTCAAAACCCAATTAGCTAAAAGAATGAAGAAAATGTAAATAGCCAAAATATTTACACAAAAGGCAGAGTGATAGACTGGATAAAAAACATGATTCATCTTTTGTTACCTACACAAAACACACATTCACATTAGGACACAAACTGACTGAAAATAAAGGATGGAAAAAATGTTCCGTGCAACCAGCACCCAAAAAAAGGAGTGTGGTCATACTGATAAAGGCTATTACATAATAAAAGGGCTAATACTTCAAGAAGATTCAACAATTATTAGCATATATTCACCTAACCTGTCCAAAAACATGACACAAACACTAATATCAAAGAAAAAAATTACAGTGCCGCTATTAATATTTGTAGTTTTGAAACCTTCAATTTCAGTTCTCGACAGAACATTTAAAAAGTGAATCAATAAGGACATTAAGAACATAAAGAAAATCATAAGCCAATTTAACTTAGAACACTCCATCCATCATCAGCAGACATTTTCACAGGATAATTTTTCCAGAACCAACTACAGATTATGCCACAAATCTCAAGTTTTAAAACATTAAAATCATACAAAGCATACTTTCTGACCATAATGGTATGAAGTAAGAAATCAATCACAGGAAGAATAAAAATGAATAATTATTATTATACCAAAATTAAATGTTGTACGACTAGAAAACAATTTCTCTATGTAAGAAATTAAAAGTGAAATAAAAATATACTTGGTATCAAATATAAAGGAAAGCACAACATACCAAATCCTTTGTGACACAGCGCAAACCATTCTCAGAGGGAAATTCATAGCAATACATGCCCATATTTAAAAAGATGGATGAAAATCAATTGTTTAAATGAAAACTTGAACAAAAAGGAAAGGAAGAGCAAGAGGCCAAAGATACTAGCTGAAATGAATAATAAATACCAGTGAGAAAGAAATGAAATAGAATACAGTTAAACAACAGAAAAAAATCAATCAAACCAGAAGTTGGTTCTTTGAAAAGAATCACTGAAACAAACTACTGGATATACTGGGGGGGGGGGGGGGAAGGGTAAATAATCAAAAGAAATGAATCTGGAGACAACACAACATATTCATTGAATAAAGAATCATAACACTATGAAAAGAACTGCAACAGATTTGAAAGTGCAGATGAATGGGACAAATTCCTGAAAATATACGACATACCTAAACTAATATGAATAGAAATAGGTTTAAGCAGAGTAATTATGAAATAAGCAATTCAGAATGTGATTAACCCCCTGCTCCACCCCTTCAAAAAAGACCAAAAATATATATAAAAAGAAAAGTCAATGGCAAGATGGCTTCACTGGGATATTTCATAAAAAATTCAGAAGTGCTGACACCAGTTCTATAGAAACTTTTAAAAACATTAAAGAAAGGGGACTAGAACATGTCCAACTGAACACATACACACAGGTAGATCCTTATGTAACAACCAGGATAGACTAGGCCCTAAGAAAAGACAGGTGGCCTGTGATCTCAGACAATGGCTTGAAAGTGAAGTAAAAGGAGGCTTCCATATATCAGAGACTGTGGGAGCAAGCAGAGAAGGGAAGGAAAGAGCAGGTCCACTGAAGAGGCGCCCAGTGGTCTCCTGCTACCCATCTGTAGCTCCATTCTGCACTGCTGGCTACAGCAACCCAGCTCCACTCCTCAAAGACTATCATTGTGAGCAGGGTCCAAAGCTTCACGTGTAATAAGCACGCAGGTCCCATGTGGCTTCCAGCTCTCCAAGCAAGCTGGCCTGCACAGTTCCCGGAGCATAGGTCCCAAAGGACCAGCCTAGGCTATCCCAAGGACAAACTTGGCACCATGATGGTTTTCCTGAAGATTGCCTGTGCTTTGACGGACTATGTTAAGAAGCTCTTGGCCTTAGGGAAGAATACACTCAAGTACAGTGTTCCTCCCCCTCCCAACTTTTCTTAGTACAGCCTTTTACTGCCCAAAGCCTTTTTTCCCTCTCCCGTCCCTCTTCTATTATTCATTTCTGGCACTACTCAACAAAGTCATCGACTCCCACAAAATCTAGCAGCCCTCCCAACCGTAATACCCGGCCACGATGCTGCAGTGGCAGCAGTCACTCCTGATTCATCAGAAGAAGGATTAACAAATGAACAACACTCAGATCTCAAGGAATTTTCTTAAAAAGAACAGGCTCTGAAACTATCATAAATTGAATTCAGAAAAATGTTGTCATGTACTTTCAACAAAGAGTTTGCGAGAACAATGGTCAGAATAGAAAAGCTAGATATCTTCAACAAAAACCTCTAAAAAGAAATGCAGAAAATATTAAGATAAGAGAATTAGGCAACAATTTAGAAGAACAGAGTAAGAGAATTGAAGAAATGGAAAGCTGAATTGGTGAGTTTGAAGGCATATCTCTTAACTCCAATTTATGAGTGATACAATCAGCTAAAAGAACAAAAGAATCTGAAGAAAACATAAGAATGAAGTGGGATTCTATCCATATAAGAAATTCCGGAATAATACTTCCTTAACAGAACAGAGGAGGAGAAAATAATTCTCCAGGAAGCAGAGAGAACCCAAAACACCACAGATCCCAAAAGAAAACACTGGAACATATTGTCGTTGAAATTTCCAAGACAGAAACAATTAGCAGGCTGAGAACAGCTTGGAAAAATTGTTTTAATTCATTTACAAAAACACTTTTATTGGCATATGACTCACATGCCATACAATAGCTCAATTATATTAAGATAAATTGTAATAATCATTATCACCACAATCAATTTTAGAACATTTTTTCTTTATTGTATTCATGTTATTTCCCCCAACCTCCCCTGCCATAGCTCCCAAAACCATTGTCTATATAGATTTAGTTATCCTGGATTTCATATACAGAAAAATGTATTTTTAAAAGCCTAACAACAATAACAAAGAAAACAGATTAAAAAAAGCTCTAGAAAAGAAAGCAGAGGTTAAAAGAACTGGAATATATTTAAAATGAGTCAAAAGGGAGATGTATAAATTTTAACTTAAATACATCTGCAATAACCAATTTTACAATGCTATCTGTCTGATAACAGGGCTGTTCACATCCCATGGCTCTGGTCAGAGAGGATTCCCCAGAGCTTGCAAATGTTATCCACAACCTTAAAACCAGGTGTTCATAATTGAAGCTGATATCATTCCCTCCTTCAGATTTGAATTTCATGAGTTAAAATCCTAGGACCTTACAGGCTGGTGTGCTTCTTCCACATGGACTTAGTTGATCCCTCACTTAGATGGCTGTTTAAGACCAGTTTTTAAGACCCCAGAGGCTATTTTTTTCTGATAGGTGGGCACCATCTAGTTTCTTCATTACACTTTCCTATAGCATTCATGTCTTGAGTGATTTCTTCATGAGGACGAGCATCAAATAGGGCCATTTCATAAGAACTAATTGTACTTAGATTGAGGCTAGAATTAAGTGCAAGCGCAAAATCCATTCACATATTTATGGTTCATCTGGCTCTGGTTCACCTCAGAGATATAATTGTTATTTTCTGTTAGAGAACATTATCAATCATCCCCTTGGGCATAAGGCAATTTTATTGATGGTGTAGTTAATTTAGCCAATGGTATAGAATTTAAAACAAAAATATGTCTTGTAAATTTAAATTTTATGTTTTCTTCCCATTGTCTCTCTTTTGTTGCCTTTAATAGATATTTTTATTAATTTATTTCTATTACCATCCTTTTTGTCTTTTTTCTCATATTTTTCTGTGTTACCAATGTTCTTAGGAACCAAGACACCGCTCCTCTATCTGTCTCTAGGTGGGTCCGCCCACATGCAGATACACCCACATGTGAGTACCGTGAGTGAACATTGTTACCCATGCTGCACCATGCTTTAAGACAAAATTTCATTTATTTGTCAACAGAAATAAATATTTCAAACAAAACAAAACTGTAAACCAATATCCCTTATGAATATAGGGGCAAAATCTCAAAATCCTGGCCAACAGAATCCAACAATCTATCAAAAAGCTAAGCAAAAGAACCACAGCAGGTGAGATTGGTTCCAGGGATGCAAAGATGGTTTGAAATGAGAAAAATAATGAATGTGATCTACCATATAAAAAAGAAAAACAACCACATGAGCATTTCAATTGATTCAGAAAAGGTATTTGATAATATCTAACAGCCATTCTAGATACAAATACTAAAAAATAGGAATCGAAGGGAAATTCTCAATGAAATCAGGGACATATATGAAAAACCAACTGCCAGCATCTTACTCAATAGGGAGAAACTGAAATTTTTTAAAATCTGGATGAGAAAGGCCAATCAGCTGCAGACAGACATGGACAATGGCCAAAGCCACCAAAGGAAATGGCCCGATGGAAAAATGTCCTAGACAACAAATGGTATGGCCCGGACCCCATATTAATCAGGTCCAGGGGAGCAATTTGTGTTTTTCCACAGAAAGAAGAAAACCCCATCTGGGTGCCAGAGAGACTGGTGAGATTAATTAAGGAAGATGAAGATCGTGCGAGCAGGAAGAATGAAGAAGACGATGATCAACCTAATAATGTTGCTGATACTGATGGTAATATGGACCCCAATAGTTAAAGGAGTTTTTTTATGGGCCATAGCTAAAACTTGGCCTGTACCTATTCCCATACACTCGAATGCGTCAATATTACCCTTATTCTTATCAACGCAATGTGATTTGGGAATACCATGTATTACGCCTAGAGGGGAGCCTCCTAAAGTATATAATGCAAGCAATTTTACATTGGCATATAGTTTGTGTTTTACCACCATCAATACTAGTGCACCTTGTATATCTGTAAGAAATGGATCTTTAGTCAATTGGGTGGATCCTTCTGGAGACTCTACATTTAATAATATTATATCCACCCTTATGAAAGTTGCACAAGGTGCTACAGGTGGAAGTGGCACCTCTGAGAAAGGAAAACGTGTAAATACAACAACACTTATGGTGATTCGTGAAGGATCCAGGCCCTCTGGGCCCATTAATGGATCAGTAGTGCCACCTAATGTGACCAGACGTGTCATATTACCTAGTTGCTCACCTGAAAAAAGTTTTCTGCCTACTTTTACTCAATGTCAGTCTCCAAATTATCGGAGCAACCCTATTATACCAGGTTTTGATATGACTCCGACTTTAGGTAAAGCAAAATGGAATAGTAATACTAATACCACTGGTCCTGATAATACCTGGCCATGGTATGAATGGATGGTATATAATCAACGTGGAGCATCTACGATAGTAACTCCTTTTGCAAAAATGTTTGGAATTAATGATACTTTATACAATGTCACTGGTGTATACAATACCACTACAAAGAGGCTGAAAGTAAATACTATGGTTAATATATCAAGAGTGCAATTTCAGCCATCACCTGTTTGTGTCCAGCCCCCATTTTTCTTTCTGTTAACATTCAACTTTAGTCATGCAAATGATACATTTTGGGAAGCTTCATGTAATAGATTTAGCAGTCAGTGTTGGCTTGCTGAATGTTGGAATGGCTCTGAGGCATTTGCCTTGATAGTAAAGATTCCCACTATGATACCTGTACCGGTTGAAGCAGATCCCAATACTTTTCCTATTGCTACACTTTATAGATATAAAAGAGATTTTGGCATTACCGCAGCAATTATTACAGCTATTACTATCTCAGCTGCAGCAGCGGTTACAGCAGGATTGGCTATGTCTAATCAAGTAATGACAGCAAATGTCATTAGCAATATTACGCAATCTACATCAGAAGCTTTATCTACAGTCCATATGTTGGATGCTCGATTAATGTCTGGTTTACTGTTAGTGAACCAGAGAGTTGATTTATTACAACACCAAGTGGATACTCTTACGAGCATGGTGCAATTAAGTTGTGTTTCTTCAACACCTAATTTGTGCATAACACCTTTAAAATTCTTGAATGAGTCTTCTTTTAGCAGCAAGAATATATCCCAGTATCTTACAGGACAATGGACAGCTGAGCTGGAAGAACTTCAAGAACAACTCTGGATGCAGATTACGACTCTTAATGGCACAAGAATGAAACCCATAACTGTTGGAGATTTTACTTCTTGGCTTTCTACTGCCTTTTCCTACTTTAAAGAGTGGGTGGGGGTGTTTACATTTGCTGCAATAATGTGCTGTGGAGGAGTGTTGTTGCTATGGTTGCTCTGCAAGCTTAAAGCCCAGCAAAAACGTGACAAAGTCATCATCACGCAGGCGCTCTTAGCGATTGAGCGCGGTGGTTCCCATGATCTTTGGCTTTCTTTGTTAAGAGAAAATTAACCCCCATAAGTTGTCAGCTCCTGCACCCCAAGGGAATTGTCCCATTGCACTGGGAAGAGTGACAGAAATTGGATCTTGGTCAGCCCTTGCACCATGTGGAGCTTTGCTCATTGCACACATTAGGGTGACCAGATTTGGGTTTTTATATCCATCTTGATCTCCTGGGGCTGCTGGAGGCTCCGGGATGGATCGATGGACTTTATATCCATCTTGATCTTTTGGAGCTGCTGGAGGCTCTGGAACTGATCGATGGATTAGGCTTAAAATAAAAAAGAAAGGAGGAGATGTGGGAAGCCATAGCTCTCGCGAGATGTGGGAAGCCACAGCTCTCGTGATGTGGGTAGCCGCAGCTCTCGCCGCCATTACTAGATGGCGCCGGGCAGTCAGGGCGGTGGTCCAACTAAGTGATAAACAACCACTTAGTGCATGCGCGATGCTGAGATGACGTAGTCATAACTCCACCCTGGAGTATGCAAACGAAGGTTCTGGCGAACTCACCAATCAATGCATGAGGTTTTGGCAAATGCACCAATCAGGGCACAGCACGTCCCCATAGAGCATATATAAGCAGCAGTAGTTTGGGGTTTCGGGGTCTTTTACCGCATTATGAAAAATTAAATGCTTGTGGAAGAATCCTGTTGTGGTGCGTCTTTTCTTGCTGGCGAGACCTGGCGCGCGACAATCATGATTTTGAGTTTTGCCCCACATTTCCCTTCTACTCTAATCAAGCCCTTCTAATGTGATCTCTTTCATAGCAGTCGATAGTGAGAGCTAGGCACCATCTAGTTCTTCTGGTCTCCAGTGGTGGAGGGTGATCGTTGCTTGAGTCACTAGTCATTGATTCATTGTGCCCAATCAGTTCTCCTCTTCTGCTGTCCTCTGGATGGGGAGAGACCAACTCTTGCCCCTTTCCTGATTGCTCAGGAACTTTGAAAATCCCAGAGACGATGGTCCTGATCCCCCAGCCTCAACAACTCATTCCCTCACAGTTTTTGCATCTGTCTCAGAGATTTTTTTCCACCCCCACCCCGTTTTATGACATTGGTCCCTGTATGCTCCACCATATACCTGGATCTATTTAACAACCTAGGTCAATACATTCTATAAACTTTTCAATGGCCGAGGATTCTGAAGAAGATTGCCAGGCTTCTCTTTCACTGCTCCTCTAAGTGGGTTGGGAATGACAACTTTTCCCTTAATAGCAGAGCTCATTAACTGTTTACACCCCTAGATACTTCTTACTCTTAGAAAACTCACTGCCATCGAATCCATGCTGACTCACAGCCAACTTATAGGGCAGCGTAGAACTGCCCCTGTGAGTGTCTGAGACTCGAACTCTTTATGGGAGCAGAATGCCTTATCTTTCTCCCACAAAGCAGCTGGTAGTTTCAAACTGCTGATATAGCAATTAGCAGCCCAACTTGTAGCCACTAGGCCACAAAGGCTCTTTTTCTTCTTAGCAAAGAGAGGGAAAATAAGCAAACGGAACATTCCCCTGGTGCTTCCCGTGGATGCTGCGATGGGAGCTGGATCCTGAAGGCCCGGATTGGCTAAAGCTCCATTTACACAGGAACACATGCCTCCCTTGTTAGTATTTGCATTGGGCAAGCCATTTCCTGCGCTGACATTTTGCATCTAGTTAAATGCCAGCAACTCCAGAGAGATGTAGCTTTACCCTGTGGCTCTGCCCTTCTGGACAAGCCTTTGGTGCTCGATGGGGCTACTTTCAGTCTATGATCTTACATGTCCTTTTGGATCCCTTCGTCTCTTGTTTTTGTTTTGATTAACACAAACTGGATGAACAGCTTCAGGCTTAATATAATCGCTGCTGAATATTTCATTGGGAAATGTTGTTAAGAAGGCAGTTGGCATCCATGATCTAAGTGTATGCATAGAGATTTCTTTTCAGATGGTAAAGTGGCTTTGAATAATTATTGTTATTATTAGTGAATTAAAGACAAATGTGCCTCAAAATGTGAACATTAGGTGTGTGTGTGTGTGTGTGTGTGTGTGTGTGTGCATGTTTTAAAGAGCACATGGCGTGGTGATAGAGACGGCGAAGCACTGGTGAGGAGCACATGACAGTGTTCAGAGAGATGACAAAGGGTAGTGATGAAACAAAACAGATTCCAACCTCAAATCCTCTGCTCCCTGCCTCAGAGGGAGGTCGCAACAAGGAGCAGAAAAGCCAAGGGCATTTCCTGCCCTCTCACAGCTGGCAAGCGCCACAGAAGGCACAGGGTTTTAATGCCGAGGCTTTGCTGCTGTGAGGCAGGGAGGGGGGCTTGCCATAGTTTCCACACGCTGACATCACAAACATACCGCAAGTGGGTGCCTTTAACACACCAAAGTCAATGTTCTCACAGCACCGGAGGCTGACAGCATCATGCCAGTGAACCAGCTTGATGGGCACGCTCTCTTTGTCCATCCCTGGGGGCTGAGGGCTGGTGGGCGGTATTCTTGTTTTGGCTTCAATGACCTCCATGGTTGGTGGTCCTTGGAGCTCTCTGCATGGCAGCTGCCTTCTTCCCTTGGAGTTGGTTTGCTTCAGTGTTGAATTGAATCCTTTTGTATCAGCCAAGTCATTGGTGTAAGGTACAGCCTCTTTAAGTCACAAAGAAAATCTCTGCCCAGGTGGGATTACATCCACAGTAAAAAATCCCACTCCTGTAGAGCTCACTCCAGCTCATCATGGCCCTCTCCAGGGGGGTTCCATGGCTGGGCATCTTTATGGAAGCACACAGCCACAGTTTTTCTCCAGAGAAACAGCTAGTGGGTTCTGAACTACTGACCTTGTTGTGAATAGCCCCCTTCTTAACGTGTGCGCCAGAAGCCCTGCTCTGCGGTTTGATGAGCAGCCCTTCTGGCCATTGCTAAGGGCTACATGGCAAAGCCATTTGGTACAAGCAACGTTGTCATCAGCAAAGAATGAGTTTAGCTGGCCTCAGTAGGATACTCAGCCGGGAAGTGATAAACTGCTTGGCTTGGGTTTTATGCAGGAGAACCATGGGAGTTGAGATGTGCAGTCTCTTGATTTGAACCCAGACACTCTATCTCCCAGCCTGAACTCTCACCATCATACTCAACTTTTGGGGGTCAAATGTTTGACTCACCTGAGAGATGTGCAGGTGAAAGCGTGCCCCAGGAACATCTCCCTCTCATCCCTGTCATCTCAGAGAGTTCTCCAGATAAGGATTGGTGGTTCATGTGAAGGGACATATTGTAGCATTTCCCTTGCACTCCTCAAAGGCAAGAAAATGACCCACAGCACCTCGAGTTGCCAGCAGTGTCAAAGGGGATGTGCTCCTTGAGACTCAAGCTGAGTCCCCAGGAGACGAGCTCTCAACTGTGGAATTAGCGCTTTTGAAAAGGGGCAAATCTTCCAGCAGTTCTCTCTTCAGAGGCCTGGCCGTACGCTCTGCAGACTTGTGGGCACGCTCACTCTGGTGAACCCAAATTCTTGGGAGAGGCTGATCTGTCCCTAGAAAACTGGCCACATGCAAAAGCATAGAGACCAATATCTGCCTCCTGCTGGAAGGATCTGGAAGGAGAAGGGTGGCTGGAGTCCTCTAGGAGGGAAGTTGAGAGGCAGGAGAGGCAGCAAAGCCACAGTTCCAGCAGGTGGTGTCCTAAGGCTAAGGGAGCTTGCCAAGGATCAAGTGAGTCCTGGAGGTGTCTGCAGCCCATCTTGCTGAGGGCCTCCATTTATTTCATATATCTATGGATAATGGGAAGGGGCCCCAAGGCCCGCTGGCTGACCTCATATGATACGCCGTGAACTATCCACCTTGGCATCCTCCAAAGTCTCTGAAAGCTGCAGCCCCTCCCACCCACTGGCAGCCTTCTTGGACAGGATCTCCTCCACACTGCTGCAACCATGGGCTCACACACAAGGACCATTGTGAGGACGGTGCAGGACCAGGTGGTGCTTCAATCTCTTGTGTGTACTTTTGCTATGAGTCAGGAGCTCACTCAGTGGTATCTAACAAGTTATTGTGAGATGACATAATAGGACTTCGTGGAGGCCCTTCCAAGAGAGGGTTGGAACATAGCATGGTAAGAGGCCTGGTCAGGAATGTGCTCATTGTGCTCATTGTTTCCATCCCCTTCTCCCGGAAGCCAATGCTCTAGGGAGGAAAGGCAGGCCCAGAGACAGGGAAGGGCTAGGGAAGAGGGAGCGATAGGAGAGCAATAGAAAAGACAGGTTACTCTCCCTCATTCCCAGTATAGCTCCTCAAACCTCAGGTAAAGCCTCTGATTCTGAGGCTGAGGCTTATAATAGGATCAGACTGAACATTTAATCCCTCAAGCTGCCTGGAAAGTGTGGGAGCTGATTAAGATGGCAAGAGATGAAGAAGGAAGGAATCTACTGGTTACAGATGTGAAAGCACCTGTTAGTGAAGCCTTCTCAGTTTCTTATTGCCTTATCAATGTCATCAGTCCACTTAATGTACTCACTTTCCAAACGCCTATTAACCAATTGTACATACCTTGAGTTCTTTCTAGGAGGCAATAATAATATTCTCATTTCCGAGTTGAGGCCACAGAAGTTTGGACAACTTCTGGTTGTTGTTGTTGCTGGCAGGTGCTCATCAAGTTGGTTCCAACTCATAGCAACCCCTGTGCATACCGGAAGGGAGCATGGCCCCGTCCTGTGGCCCCTCTCTGAAGGGCACTTGCCTCAAATCTTTAAATTCAAAGCTTCTTGTTTTGTCAAATGAAATTATTTCTTCAGTCAATCTCAGAAATCTTTATGTAAAAACGTTGGAAACGCCTTTCACTCAAGGTCTAGGGAGGCTGAGTAAGGTGGGAGGGGCTCCAGGACAGATGGTGGGAATCACTCCTGCAGGTGGGTGGTAGGTTGGCGAGGCCAGTCTCACTTGCCTCCCTGGTGACTGACCTCAACCAGCAATGTGCAGCTGGACACATGGCATGAAGTGACCTCTGGTCTTCGTGGCGGTGGATGCCAGTAGACCGTCAGGTATGGGAGACCCATGAGAAAATAGGTTACTTTTCTCTTTCTCTCCAAGTTTCTCTGTGATCTCTTTATGCTGCCTGAGCCCGCATGCATACTGACAAAGGCAGACATGTGCACACACATGGCAAAGTAAATAGAGACGCCCACATTCACAGACGTATTCATCCACGTGCAAATAGGCACATATGTGCACATGCATGCCAAAGCAGACACAGACATCCATGAATGCACATGTATTCGTGAAAGTTGATTTTCATGGGGAAAAAGATCAGATCTATCACTGTCAAGTCCACTCCAACTCAAAGCAACTGTAGAACACAGAGGAGAACTGCCCCATTGGGTTTCCAAAGCTGTCATCTTGTCAGACACAGTCAGCCACCACTTTCTCCTGCAGAGCAGCTGGGGTTTTCCAACTGCCGACCTTTCACTTAGCAGCCGAGCACTTGCTGATTTTCATAGGAGTCTGGAAATCAGTTTCATTGCCTGCTAGTCACACCTCCTCTGTGAGTTAGCACAGCCTGGTAAGCTTGGAAGGAGAAAAATCTTCCTTCCCGAGGTAGTTGAGTGGTTTTCCCCTGAGGAAATGGTTCAGAAAAATATTTCCTTCAAGAAATCAGAACACTCTTGAAGAGAAATTTCCTGCCAAAACATTTGTTTGCTTGACACTGAGACAAGTGAAGCAGCCCCCTGACTTCCCCCTTGGGTCCTCTTTCTCATCATGACTGCTCTGCTCAGCTACAAGGCTCCAGGTCCTGGGAGCAAGGGTGCCCTTCTATTTGGAACCTCACAGGGCTACACTGTGAGTCAGGGAAAGACCTGGAAACTTGAGCATCCTGAAACGAGGCCTGCATAGCAATATCATCTGTCATCAGGCTCATCATTTCTCTCATTTTTTGTAAGATCATTGAGCCCTTGGAGCCCTGAGAAGTTCTCTCAGAGGAAGCCATCCTCCTCCCATGAATCCAAGAGGGACTGCTTAAAGATTGTTGTCTTCTACTTACAGGAATACCAGCAACCAATTGCCATTGAGTCAACTCGGACTCATGGAGAGCCCAAGTGTGGTAGAGAAGTCCGGTCCCTAGAATTTTCCATGGCTGGGGTGGGTTTTTTTCCAGAGGCATAGCACCAGGCCCTTCTTGGAAGGCACCTCTGGGTGAACTCAAACCTTTAACCCGTAGTTCGCAGCCTAGCTCATGAACAATACCATCCAAGGACGGTACAGTTACTTGCTAATGGTCACCTGCAGTAGATGAACCGAGGTCAAGTAACTGCCTGAGAAACATCAACCAGAGGAAAGCAGAGTGAACCCCAGGGTTCTTGGGAAGAGGGCCAGAGAGAGAAAAAGGAGAAAACAGCTTTCTCGGGACATCAGAAAGGAAAGGACTCCACTTTGTGGATGCCATAGAACAATCCCAAGCCAAGCATGGGTGAGAAACAGACCCCACCCAAACCCAGCGGGCTGGATTCTGTCGCCAAGTGTTGAACACCAGACATGGATATGACAGAGCCGCTAGTCGTCCGTGGAAAGAAACTGTTTGCCCATTGTCTGGTAGTTTTGTAGCATTTGAACAACCAGGCCTCTGCTGCCTCTTCTGGCCTGAAATATAATTGCAGCCATAACCGCCCAGCGTTTCAATGGGTAGAACTCCCTGGGGAGGGCTAACTACCCAAATCATTTGGGAGATCCTTTTAGGATTGTCCAGGAGATCTTTCTTTGGCTGTGTCTATAATATGAACGATGGTGTCTTTGTTTTAAAAAAAGAAACTTTTTATTGTAAGGTGGGTTAAGGTTTACAGAGAAAATCAGCTTTGCACGTAACAATTTATACACGTTTTGTTATGTGACATTGATGACAATCTCCTGCAATGTAATATCACTCATGCCATTGAAACTCTGCTTCCTGTTTTCATTCACCCTTCTCCCCTAACCTTGCCTGCCTTTTGAATTTGGCCTTGGGCAAATACTGCCTATTTGCTTTTGAATGGTTGATGGTTCTGAGGAATGTGTGCTCCTCAGTGCTATGATACATTTTGGTGTAGTTGTTCTTATCAGGTGCCATTGAGCCAGTTGCAACCCACATTGACCCTATGCCAAACAGACAGAAACACTACCTAGCCCTGAATAATTCTCCTAATTGTTCCCAAGCTTGAGCCCCTTGTTTCAGTCACTGTCAATCCATCTCCTTAAGGGGCTTCCTCTCTTTCACTGTCCCTCTACTTCACCTGGCATGATGTCCTTCTCCAGAGACTAGTCTCTCTTAAGAACATGACCAAAGTATGTGAGAGGAAGTCTCACCATCCTTGCCTTTAAGGAGCCCTCTGACCATACTTCTTCTAAGACAGATCTGTTTGTTCCCTTGGCAGTCCATGTTACTTTCAATATTCTTCACCAGCACCACAATTCAGACATATCAATTCTTCTTCAGCCTTCCTTATTCAATGTCTGACTTTCACATACTTATGAGGCAATTTAAATTACTATGGCTTGGGTAAGGTGCACCTTAGTCCTCAAAGTAACATCCTTGCTTTTTAGCACTCTACAGACGTATTGTGCACCAAATGTATCCATATGGAATGCGTCATTTGATCTCATGATTGCAGCTTCCAACAGCATTGATTATAGACCTCATCAAGACAAAAAATCCGTGACAACTTCAACAAATAACACCAAGTAAAAAAAACAACAAACTTCTCCATTTATCATGGTACCTATTGATCAAGTTGTGAGGATGTGTGTCTTCTTGACATTGAGTTGTAATCCATACTGAGGGCTGCAATCTTTTCTCATAAGATTCACTTTATAAACCTGTCTATTTTTCAGGGGGTTGAATTCAGTTCCAGACCTGAAGGGTGATGAAGGACCATAGTAGTGGGGATCTCACTAGTCTATCTAACCAATAAACCTCATCTTTTACCATTATTATTATTACTATTGGTAGTAGTAGTATGACTTTCAGTTTTCTTACACATTACTCCCCACTCTATCTAGGACCATGTACCATGATCCCTTTCAGAGCAGCTGTTTGTCATAGGCAGGCACCATTTAGTTCTTCTGACCTTAGCATCATAGAGGCTGAGGTACGCATAGTCCATTACTGATTTGGACTAATTGTTGCCAGGCATCTTGAGCTTCTTCAATGTTATTCGCTCCAGACAGGGTGCAATAGTTTATTGTGCCAGCCTGGCCGATAAACACAAGTAGGATTAATCAAAGGACAGAGGGATAAATGGCTTCGTGAGCCTCGCCTTGCTTGTTCTATGCCTCAATTTAAAGGGGTACACTACCTGTGGGATGCCTAGCTTGTGGACTCTGTCGCTGTAAGTTGAGGTCCATTTAATCCCACAGGATTGGAATGTTCGTCTCTGGAGCTGGGGACCGACAGTTGGTGACAGTTGGTGACTTGCCTTGCTGTTTGCTGCCTGGGTATATATAGCCCAGCTCTCTCTACAGAAAGGGACTGGCAACTGGCGGCTCTCAAGCCTTAAAGGACTGCTAGTGTCTCACTGTTTTATAATTTAACTGTTAGTTTCTTGTGTTATCTATCTGTAATTAATTTAGTGGTTCATTTCTTGTATTGCATATCTAGCTTTAAAAATATATTTATATATAATTACTAGCAATATGGTTTTGTCTCTCTAGAGAACCCTGTCCAACACATAGGGTGAGACCAAGAACCGACTTTTAGTTTGCTACTCACTAGCTTTTGAAGACCCCAGTCACTTCCCTGATGGATATAGAACATTGTCTTTGTGAGCTAGTTTGTACCAATTGATCTTGAGGTCTCTCAGAGCTATGTTCCTGATCCCCGATATTTAGGACACGCTCCCTCAAGGGGTTTTGTTCTAGCTAAGACATTTCCTAACTATGCCTCCTGGATGCACTATTATATTCATGGTCATATTTGTAGTATATGCTAATATGTATATAGAACTATTCTCTGGCAAACCTATATTTATTCATGGGGCTATTCCCATTCCCCTTCCCACAACTGCTCAGATTTTGTGGTTTTTCTATCTATCTATTTATCTCTCTAGCTATCCTTGTATGTTATTGTTATTATTGGAGTATTTATCTCTGTTGCCTTTAATGCTTGCAGTCTACTGAGAAAGGATAGTGTTTTGATGTTCCAAATGTTTCCCCATTTTCTGGGTTACATGACGCAAACCAATAGAAGAAGAGAAAAGAAAAAAATTTAACCCAAGTAATAACACCAACAATAAAACCAATTTAGTCTTTTGGTTAAGAATTAGTCAGACTTTCCCACTCCTAGGCTAACCCTTGAAAGAAAATGAATGAGATAAAAGACCATAGGGAGGAAGAAAGGAGAGTGGGAGGCAAGGGAATAAAGAAAGAATGTGGCAGGGTTGTGGGAACAATTAATGTGGACCTTCTTTGATGTGTATTAAAAATAATATTGACTGGATTTTTCAATACTCACCAAAAATTATTTATATCAATCAAGACAACCTCACTACCCTGGAATCAATTCTGACATATAGCAACCCTTTGGACAGAGTATAGAACTGCCCCTGTGGGTTTCCAAGGCTGTAAATCTTTACAGGAGTAGAAAATCTCATCTTTCTCCTGTGGAGTGGGGGTGGGGGGAGTTTCGAACTTCTGATGTTGCAGTTAGAAGTCCAAATCATAATCTACCTCACCAACAGGGCTCCTCCTTTCATCATTAATCTAGACTGTTTGACCTTCTTGGCTTACTGGGTTTGGTTTTCTCGCTTTGGAAGACATGGTACCAAAATACACACCATTTCCTAGCCCCCAAAAAATCAAAAGTAAGCAAAACAAAACAGGAAAAACTAGCAACCCAATCCAAACTAACTAACCTATTTAGCCATATAGATAAAGGATACTTGTAGCCAACCTCTGTTTTGGGGGCAATAGGGATGGTTGGGGACTGTGGTTAATAGGCACGTGTCAGCTCATCCACAGGGGACATTCAAATTCTAGCTCCAGACTGTTGTTGCCTTGGGGAAATGCAAGGATTTTAAGGCCTGATTTTCTGTTTGTAACTGAGATGCTGAGAATATAAAATTCAATGTGAAATCGTCAACTTTTCAAATATTGGATCACATTAGTTAAAACCACTTTTCAGGCTGCTCATCATCATACTAGCACATCATTAGGCTAAAATCATATCAAAGACGTCTGGTTTGTCCCCTGTGCCCTTTAAGGACAACTGAAACATAAGGACGGGAATGGGACATTCATTCTTCCTCTAGACCCTCACCCTTTGCCTCCATCGGCTGGTGTTCATAGAAGAGGCAGACGGTTTTGTTCAACTTCAGCATAATCAGAGTCCTGAGAGTTAAACACAATACATATATAATTTCATACTAGTCGTTTTAATATTAGCCCAAACAAAACCAACAAAAACCCAACCCATTGCTCTTATGTTGGTTCTGGTTCCCGAGGACCCCCTGGGTGCCAGGGAGAAACTACACATCACAGGATTCTCAAGCCTGTGGGCTTCTAGAAGCAGGCCATTAGTTATTTCTTCTGAGGGGTGCAGCTGCCCACCTCTTGATACGTTGAGTCCTTAACCATTTGTGCCACCCAGGGTCTCCCAGTCTTCGTATGTGACCCCCAAATTCCTTGACAGGTTACCTATAGGAAGGTAGAGTCTATGCCCTTTCCCCTTAAATTCGGATGTTCCATGACCTCTGTGACCAATAGATTATGGAGAAGATGACACTGTGACATCTAGTTTGGGCAACCCCCTTCCCTCCCACAAAGTGCTTCACAGCTTCTGAAAAATCCCTTCAAAGACTTCTTCTTGAGTGCTCACCCTTAGAATGTCCAGCCTCCACGTGCTACCTCTCAGGACACTTCTCAGCACCCGGACACTATGCTGAAAGAAGCCTGAGCCGCCTGGAAAGGCCACGTGGAGACACTCCAACCAACAACCCAGCTAAGCACCCAGCTTCAGCTTCCAGCCCTCTGAGTGCACATGTAGGCACTGGACTCACCAGAGGCCCCTGCCCCAGCTCCCATGTGACTGCCAACTCATGGGAGACTCCAAGCACCACCCAGTGGCCTCCCAGCAACCACACGATGATGGTCCTTGTTTGAAGCCACTGCGTTTGGGGAGGGGGCGTTTCTTGCCCAGCCACAGGGATGAGAACCTGCATCTCAACAACATGCAGGTGGGTGAGGGGGCCATCTCTCGAGCAAGGCAGCCTCCCTTCTTGTCAACTCCTGGGGATTTTTGTTGTTCTTGCCACTGCTGCCCCAATTCCCCAGGAGCTAGAGGAAGGCAGGCAGCAGGCCTCAGGTTGCCAGGAGGCAGGAGCCTCTGTGGGATGCAGTTACAATGGGAGACATAACCTTAAAGGCAGGAGCCTGACTTTACCTTTGCCTCCTGGAGATTTGGGATGCAGTACACCTGTCAAATCCCATCTTCTGTCCAACCCTGATCATATGTCTGTCTTATGTTTGCACACAGGACGCAAACTTGTGAACACCCAAAGAACAGGGTCTGGCGCCAAGAAACCAGCGCCACAAGGAACTGATGTTTTTCCAGCAATGGGGAGGGGTGGGATGAGAGGAAGAAAGGAGTACAAATCACTGGATCAAAACAAGGTGGGGAAAGGAAGGAGCAAAGGGAGAGAGTGAAGGAGGGAGACTGGGAGGCTGAAGGGAAAAGGAAGTGAAGGAAAGGAGAAAGGTGGCGGTGGGGAGAGAGGAGCGAAGAAGAAATGGAGGAGTGTGGGAGGGAAGATGGAAGGTGAAGGCAGGCAGGAACACGTGAGCAAAGGGAGGGAAGGAAGAAAAGAGAAAGAGAAGGGCAAGAAGAAGAAAGGAAGGTAGGGAAGAAAGGAAGAGAATGAGAAACCTAATGTCAATGGCACCCTCTATGTTTTTATTTCCTGTTTTTCTGAGGTAGCCTCTTCAGCAGAAGCAAATGGGCTGAATCGCCTCAAACTCCACCTAGGTAGAAAGCACAGGTTTCATTTCGCCAGGGCCTGTGAAAATGTTTGAAGTGAGCAGCATTAACACGGAGACAGCGATTACCCCACGTGGCTGTTGCGCTCTGATGATACCAAGGCAACGGGAATGGGGGCTCATTATTTCACCAGGTGACAAAAAAATAGTATTTTGACGTTTAACCCTGAACGTGAGGAAGGAGGGCGTGGGGGAGGAATCAGGGGCTCTTTGTGGAGTCTCCTCTTGCCATTGTGATGCCCCTTGGCCTGTCAACAACCTGAGGTCCTGCATGCTGCCAGTGAGGGGCTTGGCTGCCAGCCCTAGCCCAGCATTTCTTATCAGATTTACTGTGACAAGTGATGGGAGAAAAGCAAGATGCTGTTAACAGCGCATCCGTTCAGACCCTGCTCTTTAGAAATTTGGATTGATATTTTGCAAGAGAGAAGTAGCACTGATGTTAATCTTTGCACTACCCTTGGAAAAAAATCATTCATAATCTTATAACAATAATCCATAGCATTTGTGGAGCTGTGAGAACCAAGGGATGGTCAGAAGCATTTTTAGACAGATGTCTCATTTCATCTTCAAAGCAACCCAGTGAGGAATAAGAAAAGTTGGCTTATGACTTCCCTTTTGGAAAGTGAATCTTTGGAAGCACAGAGAGGTCCAGGTTTGCCCAAGGTCGCATAGTCAATAAGTTAGAGAGCCTGGATTTGAACCTGAGCGGTCTGCTGCCAGAGGTACTTTTCTTGCTCGTGTTTATTAAGGCAACTTGGAGCTATGGCAAGGATTCAGATAGAATTGAGGATCATTTTTTTAAACAATTTATTAGGGGCTCATACAACTCTAAAGTCATGACCCTAGGACCACACAGTGAGGAAGTGGGAAGGAGAGATTTGGACCCAGGCTGCAGAGCCCATGCCTTGGGTGCCTACAGCTGCCATGTAGGACACAGAAAAGCATGGAGCAGACTCGGCGTAAGACATTAGGGAGTTGGGAGGACTGTAGCATGAATGTATGTGCTATGACTTCATGAGAGTAGCTGCTACTCAGATCCAGAAGAGAATACAAGCCTTTTGCAAAAATTATTTTTGCCAAGAGAGGGTGGAAAACTGCATCTTGTGCGAAATCCCCCCAACCTGCACATGTGCATAGCTATTTCAGAAGGTTCCAAACAATGTGTGCTGTGCGGCAAACCAAACTGAGCTCAGGGGGAGCTGGTCTGTGGGTTATGTTAGCCAGAAAGTGAGCAGTTTGAACTCACCAGCCACCACTCCAAGGGAGAAAGAGGAGGCTTTCTGCTCCCATGGACTTACAGCCTTCGAAGAGGCAGGGAGCATTTCCATGCATCCTATGATTAGGATCTCAGAGGGTGAGGGTGGAGTTGGTTGAGACCTGTCTTCAGGGCATTTCCCAGAAGGGCTTCCTGCAGTGGCTCTGCCATCAGGAATGTCTGATGACCTTGAGGGCAGCAAAGTCCTAAACACACTCGGGCAGTGGTTCTCAACCTTCCTAATACAGGTCCTCTTGTTGTGGTGATGCCCCCCTCCCCCAACCATTAAATGATTTTCTTGCTACTTCATCACTGTAATTTTGCTACAGTTATGAATTGGGTGAGCCCTGTGAAAGGGTCATATGACTCCCAAAGGTGTCGCAACCCACAGGTTGAGAACCACTGCACTAAGTGTTCCCCTCCCAGACAGCCCTACCAGTGTCTGGTGTGCATAGTTCTGTGAGGTGAGAGAAATGGACTTAGTGTCTGCTTCTGGTGACAGTTGATGTGGGTGGGCTTTCTCCCTATGTCAAATCCCTCTCAAGCCATTTGTCACCACAACAGAGGGAGCCATGCACAAAAAAGCAAGAAGAGGATGCAGCACAGCAAAACAGCAAGCAGAACAAAGATTGAATAAGCACAATTCACTTCAATCATGAATCGGGTGCCCTTGAGATGTGAGGAAGACCCCAGTCTAGTGACATTAGATCAGGTTTAGGGATTGAGTGAAGCGACCCCTCTTGGCTCCCCTCAGCCCCTATTTTGCTTTCCCACTGACCCTGACCCTTGCATCGTGATTGGTCCTTATTCCAGCATGATGGTTGGTTTCATAACCACGGCATATGGGAATGTGTTAGTCGATAGGTTATACAGGCACAGCCTCTGGAATGGGTAAGTGAGGAGGCGATTTGGGCTCGCTCATGCAGACCTCTAGTTGTCCTTGACATGCCTGGTAGAATGGATCATGTGAAGTGATTTGAGATCGGCGTTGAGATCTGATAGGTCATGCAGACTTCTAGCTGTTCCTGGCAGTACCCTATTTTAAGGAAACAGAATGTTTGACGTTTAAGTCGTATTTGAGCTTAAATTTTGAGCAATAGGCTGTGGCTCACAGTGAGAGTCTATGTGGAGACCCTACATCCATTTTGAGGGGCCACAGATTCAGCCACCATTGAGTTCTTTCTTACTGCTGACTGGCAGTGGAAAGCTTGTCCCTCAGGCAGTGTGCTTGCATCCACTCCCCGGGCCACACTCAACGATATACGGTAGTGTGCATATCCCAATGAAGGTCCCGCTCATGCTCTCACAGGCCCTCCTGAAACGCCATGAATTGATCTGTCTTCAGTCACAATTTTGTGACAAAGTTGTTTGTTTTCTATGTCTTATTTAAGTTTTCAGGAGCCCAGGTGGTAATGCTGGATAGTGTTGGACTATTAAGAGCAAGGTCGCTGGTTCAAAGCCACTAGTCATTCCACAGGAGAAAGATGAGGTTATTGCTTCCTGTAAAGGTAGCAACTTCAGGATCCCTACACAGAGTCACTATGAGTCAGAGTCAGCAGGACAGAATGGGTGTCATTTTATTTAAGTCACTGTGGCTGTGGGTCCTTCCGACACCATTGTGGCCTCATGCGGATCCTCTCCTTCATCCAGAACAGCAGTTTGTGCCTTTTTCTTGTGTAAAACTTAGCAAAGGAGTTCCTAATAAAATATAGTTGGATTGGGAGTCTTTTCCCCCTCAAAACAAAGTAAATACAAAAATAGAAACGAGACTATGGTGCCAATAACCAGTTGGAGAGTTGAGAGAGCTGAACTCTCAATCCTGATAGAAACCCATTGTGACTGAGCACCTGCTCAAGGTCATCCACAGCCTATGAGGTTGAGCCTATGTGTTGGGGAGTAATTGTGTACATAAAGTTAACCATTTCTCTTTCTAAAGATTCTGTCTAAAGCTTACTTTAAATAATAAGTTTTCCCCTGGGCTAGGTAAAGTTCAGGGAGTTTAACCCCCTAGTATCCACCCCCTCTCAGCATTCATCATGTTAGGCCAGAGGAGGCAAATCACACCCACTACCCAGGGAGCACTGCTTCCAAAAGCACATTGCCTGTGCCGGGGCAGAGGGGAGGTACCCGGACCAGAAATGCTGACAGAGTGGAACTAGAGAGCTCAGCCCCCAGCTTCCCGAGGGAGCAGCTGTGATGGTTCACTTCTGGATGAATATGTTTAAGCAAAGGCCAAGGGCATGACTTGGGCAGCACGAAAAGCAGATGTGCAGAGGTTGTTCACTGCATTCCAGAAGTTCACACACTCTCCGGAGGCTCCTTGGCTCAATGGCAGGAAGTCATTGGTGGCTTCCACCTTCAATCCCAAAAGGTCACTGCCGTCCAGTGGATTCCAACCACAGTGACCCTGTATGGAGTTTTCAAGACTGTAAATGTTCATGGGAGCCAGCAGTCTCATTGTCCCCCTTGGGACAGGGAGCTAGCAGCCCGTTTTGCCACCAGGGCTCCTTCCTCTCTAATTCTGGATCCAGTCCCTCTGAATATCCTGCCCTGCCCTTGTCTAGGCTTCTAAAATGCGTTCCACGCTGCTTATGTTAGTCTGGGTGCATTCGAGAAACAAATCCACAGAAACACGTATGTATAAGAGAGTTGTATGTAAAGGGTGAGTGCACATCAAGAAAACATGCTCACATGTGCTTATGCACCCGCTTTGTCTTCAGCGATCATGTTGGTGTAGGCTGGTGTGCTCTTTCCATGTGGACTTTGTTGTTTCTTATCTACATGGCCCCCTGTTTATCTTCCAGCCTTTAAGACCCCAGACGCTATATGCTTTGATAGCCAGGCACCATGGTGCTTAACTACTACACCACCAGGGTTCATTAGCATGTGACTTATCTCCTGTCATTCACACTAGATGCTCAAAATAGCAGGAGACCAGGTTTCTCCTTTGTGGCCACACCAGGTACTGACAGAACCAAGAACAGAGACACAGTTATATATCTTGACTATCATTTGCATATTATATGCCAGGAATCCCTAGGAAGTGTCTTGGAATTGTTCTACTCTGGTTCAAATTTCACACACCCTCCCAGTTTCCATACTGACTCTGCCAAACCCCTAGTAACTGATTTGCACCTCCTATCAACTTGGAGAAAACACCCTAGGCATGATATAGAAGTGGACATGCTTGGTACCCAGAAAACCTGTTCAGTGTTTTGAGGGCGGCTCAGCAAACAAAATGGGCACAGTGATTAAGCATTCAGCTGCTAACACAACACTCAACTCTGTAGTGGTTCTGCAAGAGAAGGATATGGTAGTTGACCCCCCCAAAAGAGTTACAAACTTGGAAACCCTACAGGTATTTGTATAGGGTCGCTATGTGTTCCAATTGAGATGATTGTCATAGGTTGGGTTTGGTTCAACCCGTCTTACTGAGGAGACTCCTTCTTTACACGCAATCAGTTACTTTAGAGGAAAAAGACATGCCTGTCCCAGAACAATCCAAGGACTGGTAAAGGCAACACCCACAAAGACACTCCCTCTGCCTGCCTAACTCTAAAATGCTGCCCATAAAACACTCTGCCTGGTAATATCTGGGCAGCACACTGGGAAGGTGCAGCAAATGTGTGTTGAATGTATGAGGCCATTTCATAGTTTGGTTGCACGATCAGGGTGTCTGTCATAAAGCCCATCTCTTTGACTCCACCTCTCAGCAGAGATGAACACAAGCTTCCCGTTTTTTGCTCGGCAATGTCCTTGTCAAATAAAAGTTCCTTGTAGATCAGTAACTTGCCACAGAGCAAAAGATATGGGAAGAGGCTCATCTTTCTCCTGGCTATGAAATAGAATGGCAAGCCCCTCCCTTCAACACACACACACACGCACGCACACACACACACGCGCACACACACACCCCTGCCTTACAACTACATTCGGTTGATTAGCAAACAAAGCTCTACAACCCAACTATGTGTTTTTCTTCTCCAGAGGAATGACGGACTTATATACCCTGCATTGTCTTTTTTTTAATGGAATTGCCCCAGTTCTCCTCACCTTTCCTTAGATAGTGCAGTGAACTATTAGATGACTGCAGGTATTGAAAACTAGTATTGATTTCCAGTTTGTGTCACCTTTGGCTTTTAGCACCCTCCACTTCTCTAGTAAGCTTTCCATTGCTTTGGGGAAATTTTCTCTCTCTGAATTTATTATGTGAGGGTGGTAGTGTAATAATCAATGTGCCTATGGAGGACTATCCTTCATGACCTAAACTCATTAAGGGGCAGTGCCTGATGGAGCATCAGGTTGGAGGAAGGCCTATTAACAACCTGCATTATACAGATGACACAATTTTGCTGAAAATGAGAAGGACTTGATTCACGTGCTGATGAAGATGAAGGATTAAAGCCTTCAGTTTGGATTATGACTCAATGTAAAGAAAGCCCAGACCCTCACAACTGGACCTATTGATAACATCATGATAAATGGAGGAAAGATCGAAATTGTCAAGGATTTTGTCTTGCTTGAATCCACAATCAATTCTCATGGAAGCAGCAGAGAAGAGAACAAATGACACATTTCACTAGTCAAATCTGCTACACGAGACCTTTTTAAAGTGTTGAAAAGCAAGAGATTACTTTGAGGACTGGGGCGGGTTGACCCAGGCCATGGTATTTTCAACTGTCTCATATTCATGTGAAAGTTGAAACCTGAATAAGGAAGACCAAAGAAGAATAGATATATTTGATTAGTAGTGATGTAAAAGAGTAATGAATGTACCATGGACTGCCAAAAGAACAAACCCATCTAACTTGGATGAAGTACAGCCAGAATGTTCCTCAGGGCAAGGATAATGAGACTTCGCCTTAACTTTGACATGTTGTCCGGAGAGATCAGTCCCTGGAGCAGGACATCGTGTTCTGGAAAGTAGAGGGGCAATGAAAAAGAGGAAGGCCCTCAACAAATGGGATTGACACAGTGGCTGCAACAATGGGCTCAAACTTAAGAACAACGGTGAGAATGGTACAGGACCGGGCAGTGTATGACTTTGTTGTATGCATGGTCACAATGAATCCAAACCCTCCCTATGACACTGAACAACAACAACAACAACCTGACTGAATCCTCTAGGAGGACTCTTGAATGTGAGAAAAATGGAACGAAGCCAGAGGAAGGATTGGAGGATGTCTTAAGTTCCTGTCTTAATCTCCTTAACCAAAAATTATCCAACAAGTCAGTAGCCTTAAAACACTTTTCCCCCTGCTTTGGAGCTTACAGGTTCAAATTTGGGGTGCGACTCTAGGTCAGGGTCCTTCTTTGTGGATACCAGAAAGTTCCTTGGCATTCCTCGCTATCTTTCTCCCCGTACTGTGTGTTACTGGGTCTATCCTGGCCTTTAACTCAGAAGTGTTTAGGTTTAGGCTCAAGCCTATTCTCATATGGCCTCATTTTTTTTAACATTTTATTAGGACTCATACAACTCTTATCACAATCCATACATATACATATATCAATTGTATAAAGCACATCTGTACATTCTTTGCCCTAATCATTTTCTTTTTTTTACATTTTATTAGGGGCTCATACAACTCTTATCACAATCCATACATATACATACATCAATTATATAAAGCACATCCGCACATTCCCTGCCCCAATCATTCTCAAAGCATTTGCTCTCCACTTATGCACTTTGCATCAGGTCCTCTTTTTTTTTTCCTCTCTCTCCCCGCTCCCCCCTCCCTCATGTACCCTTGGTAATTTATACACTGTTATTTTGTCATATCTTGCTCTATCCCGAGTCTCCCTTCCCCCCCTTCTCTGCTGTCCATCTCCCAGGGAGGAGGTCACATGTGGATCCTCGTAATCAGTTCCCCCTTTCCAACCCACTCACCCTCCACTCTCCCAGCATCGCCCCTCACACCTTTGGTCCTGAAGGTATCATCCACCCTGGATTCCCTGTGCCTCCAGCCCCCATATGCACCAGTGTACAACCTCTGCCCTATCCAGCCCTGCAAGGTAGAATTTGGATCATGGTAGTTGGGGGGAGGAAGCATACAGGATCTGGGGGAAAGCTGTGTTCTTCATCGGTACTACCTCGCACCCTGACTGACCCATCTCCTCTTCTAAACCCCTCTATGAAGGGATCTCCAGTGGCCATACGGCTTCATTTATATTACAAAAGAACTCTCTTCTTTTCAAACAGGATCATGTCCACCGAGGTTCAAATTTCTCACATATTTTGAGGGGGCTACAGATCAATCCATAATGGTTCTTTTGGGTAGCTGTAACAAATGGCTACCAATCGAGTGACTTAAACAGCAGGCATTTGTTCTCTCACTTTTCTGAAGGACAATGGGTTAAAATTAAGGTGTGGGCAAGATTCATTCCTTCTGAGAACTCTGAAGGAGAATCAAAGTAGCCTCTCTCTGCTTCCGGTCACTGCTGCTAATCCTTGATATTTCTTGGCTTATAGATGCACTGATCCAATCTCTGCCAGTGTCTTCACACGGGGTCTCTGTGTGCCCACTCCTCTTCTTATAAGAACACACCAATCAGTGCATGTAGTATCCATCTGAAATCTAAACCCAGAAAGATGGAGCTCTTGAAATACTTATCTAAGCACATCTGCCAAGACCTCCTCTCCAAGTAAGGCCATAGCCTCAGGTCCCATGTGAACATGAATGGGTGTGTGTGAATGTGATTTAATGTACTACAGAGGGCACACTTTGGCCTCAGGAGGAGTGTTTCGCCATTACCTGCTTCACAGCCCTGAGATTGCCCAGGCATTTGCCACATTTTCTTGTCTTCCCAACATTTATCCACCATTAGGCCTTTTCCCCTAAGTTAGTCAAGCATCAGTTTCTGTCACTTGTGATCATGACCCTCCCTCCCGCCCAGGTCACAAATTTAAAGTGACACAGGCAGTTTCTTTAATGGGCACTATGTTATCCTGACTAGCAAGCATTGCTAAGGAGGGAGGATGAATCAGGGAGAACCCGCTTGCTTCATCTAGCTTCGGGGCAGTCCACAGAGGATTGATCCCTGAGCCACTAACGAATTTTGCAACTGTCACAGAACAATGCAAATAAGTAAGATCCACATCTACTGAACACCATCATGAGGTCAAACTGTGTGTAAATAAATGCCTGTTTCAAAGAGTGAGTAAATCCTAAGGTAAGGAGTGACAGGGCTTTGTTGCCAGTATGTTAACCAACTGCACCACCCAGGGACTCCTCCATGTGACTAAAGAATTTCTTAAGGACTTCCCCCACAGACCCAAACCAAAACCAAATCCACTGCCATGGGGTTGACCTCATATATGGCACAATAGACTGGCTCTGCTGATTTTCAGAACTGCACATCTTTACGGGAGCAGAAAACCCTCATCTTTCTCCCAAGGAGTAGCTGGTGGGTTTGAACCATTAACTTTGCCATTAGCAGCAGCCCAACTATTAACCCAATATACCACCAAGAGTGGTTCAATTTGGAAAAATAGTATGTGATCACCTATCTATGAAGGGAAACCCCTCTCATAGAGTGCACTTACACAAATGAGAAAGAAATGAGTCCCCAAATGCCCGTCTTAATCAACAATCTGGGGAAGGGTGTTCTGGGAAGCAGCTTTCAAATGTGCCTGGAGATTATAAAGTTAATCAACCTAATCCCTGTTTTAAAGAGCCCTGGTGGTACAATGGCTAAGGACTGGGTGGCTAAACAAAAGGCTGGTAGTTTGAACCTACCCATGGGCTCTAAAGGGGAAAAGACTTGACGAGCTGGTCCCATAACGATCTCAGCCTAGGACACCTTTGGGGGCAGTTCTACTCTGTCCTGTAGGGTCACTATGAGCTGACATCAACTTAAAGACACACAGCACGTTTGACTCTACGTCATTTGTTGATAGAGTTTGTGCAGAGCATTCTGAGTAGAAAACAGACTCAGGGGCATCTGACATCAACCAGCAACAGTCTCTTTCCTTGAGAAAGACTGTGGAAAGGGATGAAGAGGGAGCTTCCAAAAGCGTGTGGAAAAATGATACGAAAAAATAATGGAATTTTGCCATGAGCTTTTTGAAGCTCTCTTCATGAGAGCTAGTCCTCCATGGAGGTTTCTAGAAAAGTGAAACATGAAGGAAGAGGCTGGTAAGTCCCACTGAACAATTCCAGGGGAGATTGGGTCTTGACTCAGAGTACTTGAGCATTCTGGCTTATTCCTCAAAGTAGCAAATCAGACTAGACCAGGTTCTGAGACTCAGGGAAGGCAAATAAGACACACCAGGCCCATGATTCAGACTTATGGGGAAAGTCACACTGGAGAGGGAAGGCCTCTTTACCTTGTGTGCCTGACAAGTGTCTCATTTGCATCATCTAAAACCCAGCCCTGGAAAAAAGGCTAACAGTACCAGCTTCAAACTTGTATTTGAATCTTGTCTCTGTCACTTATTAACTTAGCCACCTTAAATCCCTTCCTCTAGTTTTCCATCTGTAAATGAGGCACAGTTCCAATCATAGGGCCTTCAGTAAATGGCTATTATTAGCTAGGCATGCACTCCTGTGATCTAGGCGAGAGTTCTCAGCCAGGTTTTTGTGGGAGCTTGTTCTTCAGGGTATTGTCATAGATGAGTGTGTCACCCAGATTCCTCTCAGGGCCAAGAGACTGATTTCCCCAGCTGCCGAGAGAGCCACTGATAGAAAAGGTCCCAGCTGTCTGGCCCCTATCAGGATTGCCTCAGCTGATGAGAGCTCATCCAAGGTCTGCTCCTTCCCCAAACTAACCTTCATCCAACGACTTGTCAATGTAGGGGTATAAATGGCATAGTGGAGGCATTTGACCCCCCTGTAACTTCACAAAAGGCAATGGAGGAAAATCAAGATAAACAACCCAAGGCTGATTCCTATGAGACAGAGATCAAAATGCCTCCGCCCTCCTTTCTTTTCACAGTTTCTGACACCAACCATCCCTACCATGACACTCTCTTCTTCTCTGCTGGGTTTGATAATCCTTAAGTGGCAATGGCCACACAGAACTCGCAAACAATACTTATGTTTCTGGGGTTAATTGGGGACCTAGCAGGTGACAATTCAGGATCAGAAATGACTGGGGATATAGTTCTTCCAGTCAGGACAGTCTCTTCCAAGTGGTGCCCAGAGGCAGAACTTTTTCTGGTCCTTGGCCTCTGCCCTGCAGCTCCTTGACCTCTGCTCTGCTTGGGACCGTGTGCAAAGTTCTTTCAGCTCTGCTGATAAGTGCGTTGAGGCAGCCCGCTTTGTCTGGAAGCCTTGGCCCAAAGACACTCAGCTTTCTCATTCTGTGTGCTGGCGAGCTCCCTGTTCTGGGGTCTTGGTGCTGCAGCCTCTGCTTCCATGAGCTATTTATCTGCCACTGTTTTTCATTGTCTCCTGATGCATCCAGTGTCAGGGATCTCTGTCTCCTGGACAGAGGTGGTGCTCAGAGTAATAATCCTGGGTCCAAAGAGCACACTCCACTGCTGGCTCGTCTTTCTCGGTGCTCTTGAAACTCCACTTTCTGTTTCTGAGTTAACTCACCCAGGATGACCATACCGACCAATCCCCACATTAGCGGTCTACAGGTCTTATTTGAATGGTCTCACCTCTTCGAGGATGCCATGCACTTTACTGATATTATTAGCATGCTATCTACTTCCCTCGGTGGCATAGTTCCACCCTGTCATTGGTAGGAGTTACAAAGACTATAGCTAGAGGAGAACTAGTAAGCAATTCGCTGCAACGTATTAGGCTACAAAGTCCCAGGCTACTGGTCACCACTTGGCCAGGTCCCAGTTACAGAGCTCCCTGTGATGGCTCCTTTTGCATAGCAATGTGGCGAGGCTATGGTGCCCAGTTTTTTTGTCAAACAAGCATTCATCTATTTGCTCTTGTTTTTTAAACATTTTATTAGGGGCTCATACAACTCTTATCACAATCCATACATATACATACATCAATTTTATAAAGCACATCTGTACATTCTTTGCCCTAATCATTCTCAAAGCATTTGCTCTCCACTTAAGCCCTCCGCATCAGGTCCTCTTTTTTTGTCCCCTCCCTCCCCGCTCCCCCTCCCTCATGAGCTCTTGATAATCCACAGATTGTTATTTTGTCATCTCTTGCCCTTTCTGGAGTCTCCCTTCCCCCTTTCTCTGCCGTCCATCTCCCAGGGAGGAGGTCACATGTGGATCCTTGTAATCAGTTACCCCTTTCCAACCCACTCACCCTCCACTCTCCCAGTATCACCCCTCACACCCCTGGTCCTGAAGGTATCATCCACCCTGGATTCCCTGTGCCTCCAGCTCCCATATTCACCAGTGTACAGCCTCTGCCCTATCCAGTCCTGCAAGGTAGAATTTGGATCCTGGTAGTTGCGGAGAGGAAGCATCCAGGATCTAGGGGAAAGCTGTGTTCTTCATTGGTACTACATCGCACCCTGACTGACCCATCTCCTCTCCTAAAGCCCTCTATGAGGGGATCTCTAGTGGTCGACATTTAGGCCTCTGGTCTCCACTCTGCACTTCCCCCTTCATTTCTATGGTATATATATCCATATACACACAGATATATATATATTCTATTTTTTTGCATGATGCCTTATACCTGGTCCCTTTGGCACCTCATGATCGCACCGGCTGGTGTGCTTCTTCCAGGTGGGCTTTATTGCTTCTGAGCTAGATGGCCGCTTGTTCACCTCATCTATTTGCTCTTATGAAGGAGTGGGTCTCAAGCAAAATAGAATACCTTCCATAATGTGGGAAGGGGTAAACCTATCAGCCAAAGGCCTTCAGCACACCCTAGGGTGTGTTCTGACCATTCTTATTCTTGTCTTTTCCCATCACCTAACCTATGGATTTTAGGATGAACATCTACAGAGCTCTTTAGGCTGTTGCCTGACCTATGAATTTGGAACTTGCCATTCCCCTATGTGAGCCAATTGCTAGAAATAAGCCTCACTCTCTGGGGCTCTGGTGTCGTAGTGGGTGGCCCTTTGGGCATCCAACAGCAAGGACATCAGTTTGAAAACACCAAGGGCTCCTTGAGGGAAAGATGAAGCTTCGTAATCTCCTGAAGAGTTACAGTCTCCAACGCCCAAAAGGTCAGTTCTATACTGTTTTACACAGTCACTTTGAGTCCACCTTGATGGCAATGAGTGGCCGGTGCAGTGGTTAACCATAGGAGCCCTGGTGGATATATCGATATCTCCAGTTACAGCTATATAACTGGTTTGGTTTCTCTAGGGAACACTGACTATGACACTCTCCATAGGCAGGGCTGAGACCTCTGTTGAGATTTCCCTCTTGTGCCCTTCCTTGATTCCCCCCACAGGTGCTTATTCCCTGAGCATTCCTCAATAAATGTCAGGAATCCAGAGCTAATTCCATCACAGGGTCTCCTTCTTCCAGCGAGTCTGAATGGCTTCCGGGGAGTATGAACTGCAGTCTCCATCCAACTTCCTCCTTCTATTTCTATGATCTGGATCTTATTTGGGGCTCATTTGGTTGTAAACAGGCAAAGAGACCAATACTTGGAAGAGAGAATCCTAGGAAAATGGAAAGGTGGGGAGAACAAGAGGACAGCTGGCTCTGTCGACGGTTCCTGACCACCACTGGCATGTTCCTGTGTTCTTTGTGTCTGTCTCTCAGGGCACATGCTGTAATCTCGCAACATAGACCGCCTCCTCCACATGGCGGGACATGTGCTTCTGAATTATGCTTCTTAGATGCCAGGCCACTTGCAAAAGCGGGACTATCTTTTTTTGTTTTTTGGTTGGAAATGCTCCAGAAAAAGCGTCTAGTTGACCCATCTTATGTAAGTGTCTCCACTGGGCCAATGAAAACAGCCTTGTGACCATATTGAAATGTGGTGTCTTCCCCAGGGAACTGATGTTTCAGCCAGTGAGGTAGTTCACAGGGACAGATAAGAAAGGGGGTTGGGACAGATTAAAATAATAATAATGTCTATTTGCAAAGAATAGGGCCTTATTATTTTTCGGATGCCCCCATCTGAACACCCTACCACTGAATATAGGCAGGAGGTAAGGCCCACCTGTCACTCAAGCAGCTAAAAATGTACAGCACTTGCTGTAGCAGCTGCTAATGTGCCCATGTATTAGCACTTGGCACCCACCACTCCCATAAATGCCAATGGTCTCACAGGAAGCACATGTAACTCCCCACACAGGGAACAGTCATTGAGCAGACAGGGGAGTTGACATCCTCCAGAACTTAATGCCACTTTAACCAATGACACATGGGGATAGGTGGAGCCACACTCCAGTTCCCTCAGCCTTTGGGTGGGACAACTACAAGAGGATTTATACTGTCTCTGGGAACCTACTCAATGACATTTCTTTATCGGCCCCTTCCCTTTGCTCTATCAGTATTACCCTTCTCTACTGGCCCTTCCTGGAGGCACCTCCCAAGGAAACAATAGTCTAGCTGCCATTCCAATTCTAGTGGATTCCAATTCTTGGTGACCGCATTCATGTGAGTCAATCAGAACTGTGCTTTCTGCAGATTCTTTCTCTCCCCTTTTTAAGAGTAGTTTTAAGGACACTGTGAAAGCTTCCCACCATCCAGTTCCAGAACATTTTCATCGACCCTGCAGCCATTAAGCAGTCATTCCCCATTGCCCCTCCCGCCCCACCCTGGGAAACCACCAATCTACTCTATGGCTCTACGGGATTTACCTGTCCAGCATTTTTGCTCTAAATGGACTCACAATACATGGCATTTGGTGTTTGGCGTCTTTCACTTCATGTCTTGCGTTCACCTGTGTTACAGAGTCTGTCCGAATCAAAGGCCTTAGTTTTCTTGTGGCAGACTATATGTATATCCCACTCTGTGTAGATCATATTTTCTCTATTCTTCTACTGATGGGTATTGTTGGCTTATTGTTTACCTTTTGCCCATAGTGATTAGTGCAGCATCCATCTGGGTACTCGTCTTTCATTCTTTTAGATATGCACTTGGGAATGGACTCCCTGGATCAGCTGGCAAGGGTTCATGACCAAGTGGGTTATGTTGGGCTGCTAACCGTAAGGCCAGCATTTTGGACCCTTTAGCTACTGCGAGATAGAAATGCTCTCATAATGATCCACAGCCCCCCAGACCCACCAGCCGCAGTTCTACTCTGTCCTTTCGGGTTGCTGTGAGTCAGAATCGACTCGATGGCAGTGGTAGTGATGAAGCCAGCGACTTGAGAGTGGAACCAGGGACCGTGGAGAATTCTGGCAGTAGCCATGGTGTCCTCACTACCCAGATGCCAGCAGCCACCAGTGAACAAAGGAGGCACAAGCAAAGTTCTCGCTGACTTCATGCTGGCGACCCGGCTGCCCCTGCTTCCTCAAATGCCATTTCCTCAGCTTTACTGGCAAGGGGGTGTACTCCCTATTATCATGTCACCAACTCTTTCAATGGTCCACCTAGCCAGGTGTGATTCCAGACACTCACTGTGCAGCCACCATCAGCGAAGGTGGCTGCCCACCTCATTTGTACACATGCAAAGAATGTGATCATTCTTGGCACTGGTGTCCTTAGTCATCCTGGTTGGTATATTTACATCCTTGGGGAGCTGGGTCAGTGAGCAAGCGCTTCTCAAGGTGCCCATATGATCTGTTTACTGAGAGTGCCAGCCCAAGGATCTGACTTGCCACCCACAGTGAACGCACCTCTGAGGCAAAGGGGAAGGCTTCTTTCTAACTGGGAGACCAGCAGGTCTTCTGCAGACATCACTCCCCTGCAGCACTCTGATCCGAGGCCTTTCATATTCCAAAGAGCAGCATTAAGATTCCCATCTGTCACCCCGTCAGACTCACATGTGCGAATTCTCTTTTCAGAGCAAGACAGCCAATGCAGTGAGCTGGGTAAAGGGGCAGTCTCACTCTGAGGAGACTCAGCCAGGAGTGTAGGGACAGGGAGTGAAATGTGCAGCTTCCAGCTGCCACCCAAGCCTCCTTAGTGCAGTGGCATGAGAGCAAAGAGATAGTCCTTTGTGACTCTTTGACCTCCTTCCTGGCCTTGGTGGAATTAACACTGCTCAGTGCTAGTCTCTTGTCAATATATGGAAAAGATAGCTCAGAAAAGAATAGAGTTAAATAAGAGCAGGACAGAGTAAGGTGGCTTCATGGTGTTGCATTTGTGTGTCTCAGAGCCCATCCTGGCTCACAGTGACCCTCTGTGACAGAGAAGAACTGTTCCACAGATTTTTCTAGGCAGAATTTTAAGGAAATGTACCTAGCAGCACAGTGGTTGCATGTGCGGCTGTAACAGAGAGACTGGCAGTTTGAACTCACTGATCCCCATCGAGAGAGTGAAGACGTGACTGCCTGCTCCCATGAAGACTCCTATCCTGTTGTTGTCTGTCCATTTGTGGTGCTGTGGTGAGTTGTGTGTTACTGTGATGCTGGAAGCCACGTGACTGGTATTTCAAATGCCAGCAGGGTTACCTCAAGTGAAGAGGTGTCAGGGAAACTTCCAGGCTATGAACAGAATACAAAGAAGGTTTCCACTGCCCACTTCAGAGGAAGTAGCCACTGAAAACCCTTACACTATAGCACAGTGTGCCTTTCCTTCCCGTCACAGGGAGTCAGAATCGCCTCAATGGCACATAACAACCAACAACACCTTTGAGGAGGGAAATCTCCTTCAGTAGGGCTGGGTGAGTTTAAACTGGGTGGCTTCTTGGTTAGCACTTGAGCTCTGAATCATCTCACCACCAGGGCTACCATCTTCATGATGCAGGCAAATAAAACCATCTTGGTCCTGCTCGGTATTGCCAGCGTCAGCATGCTCTTTCTCCCATAAGCACATGTCTGGTGGTTGGACCACAGCAAACCCGGTTGACACTATTTCCTCATCACCCCGTGTGTGTCAGAGTAGAAGTGAACCATGAAGTTTTCTTTGATTAAAAACATTTTTATTGTGATTTGGGTGAAGGTTTAAGAGCAGCTCAGCTGTCCATTGAGCAACGCATACACATTTTGTTTCATGTCATTGATAGCAATTCCCACAATGTACCATCACTTCCCCCACATCTTCTTGTTTCTTGTCTCCAAGCTTCCTTCATTCTCAACTTTTTTGAACTTCGTTCTTGGGGGAATGCTGTCTTTTGATCTCATGTGATCTATTATTCTACGGTATTTGTATGTCTCTAATGTCATTGTTCCCATTATAGACCTGTCTATTGTTTGGTTGAACATCGAGCCATGATGAGTTCAGTTCTAGACCTGCAGGGTAACTAAGCACCATAGTCTTGCAATTTCACCAGCCTTTATCCAAACAGTAAGCTTGGTGTTTTATCATGTGTGGGAAGCCGTAGCTCTCGCGAGATGTGGGAAGCCACAGCTCTCGTGATGTGGGTAGCCGCAGCTCTCGCTGCCATTACTAGATGGCGCCGGGCAGTCAGGGCGGTGGTCCAACTAAGTGATAAACAACCACTTAGCGCATGCGTGATGCTGAGATGACGTAGTCATAACTCCACCCTGGAGTATGCAAACGAAGGTTCTGGCGAACTCACCAATCAATGCATGAGGTTTTGGCAAATGCACCAATCAGGGCACAGCACGTCCCAATAGAGCATATATAAGCAGCAGTAGTTTGGGGTTTCGGGGTCTTTTACCGCATTATGAAATATTAAATGCTTGTGGAAGAATCCTGTTGTGGTGCGTCTTTTCTTGCTGGCGAGACCTGGCACGCGACAATCATGATTTTGAGTTTTGCCCCACATTTCCCTTCTACTCTAATCAAGCCCTTCTAATGTGATCTCTTTCATAGCAGTCGATAGTGAGAGCTAGGCACCATCTAGTTCTTCTGGTCTCCAGTGGTGGAGGGTGATCGTTGCTTGAGTCACTAGTCATTGATTCATTGTGCCCAATCAGTTCTCCTCTTCTGTTGTCCTCTGGATGGGGAGAGACCAACTGTTGCCCCTTTCCTGATTGCTCAGGAACTTTGAAAATCCCAGAGACGATGGTCCTGATCCCCCAGCCTCACAACTCATTCCCTCACAGTTTTTGCATCTGTCTCAGAGATTTTTTCCACCCCCACCCCGTTTTATGACATTGGTCCCTGTATGCTCCACCATATACCTGGATCTATTTAACAACCAAGGTCAATACATTCTATAAACTTTTCAATGGCCGAGGATTCTGAAGAAGATTGCCAGGCTTCTCTTTCACAGCTCCTCTAAGTGGGTTGGGCATGACAACTTTTCCCTTAATAGCAGAGCTCATTAACTGTTTACACCCCTAGATACTTCTTACTCTTAGAAAACTCACTGCCATCGAATCCATGCTGACTCACAGCCAACTTATAGAGCAGCGTAGAACTGCCCCTGTGAGTGTCTGAGACTCGAACTCTTTATGGGAGCAGAATGCCTTATCTTTCTCCCACAAAGCAGCTGGTAGTTTCAAACTGCTGATATAGAAATTAGCTGCCCAACTTGTAGCCACTAGGCCACAAAGAGTCTTTTTCTTCTTAGCAAAGAGAGGGAAAATAAGCAAACGGAACATTCCCCTGGTGCTTCCCGTGGATGCTGCGATGGGAGCTGGATCCTGAAGGCCCGGATTGGCTAAAGCTCCATTTACACAGGAACACATGCCTCCCTTGTTAGTATTTGCATTGGGCAAGCCATTTCCTGCGCTGACATTTTGCATCTAGTTAAATGCCAGCAACTCCAGAGAGACATAGCTTTTACCTGTGGCTCTGCCCTTCTGGACAAGCCTTTGGTGCTCGATGGGGCTACTTTCAGTCTATGATCTTACATGTCCTTTTGGATCCCTTCGTCTCTTGTTTTTGTTTTGATTAACACAAACTGGATGAACAGCTTCAGGCTTAAAATAATCGCTGCTGAATATTTCATTGGGAAATGTTGTTAAGAAGGCAGTTGGCATCCATGATCTATGTGTATGCATAGTGATTTCTTTTCAGATGGTAAAGTGACTTTGAATAATTATTGTTATTATTAGTGAATTAAAGACAAATGTGCCTCAAAATGTGAACATTAGGTGTGTGTGTGTGTGTGTGTGTGTGTGTGCATGTTTTAAAGAGCACATGGCTTGGTGATAGAGAGGGCGAAGCACTGGTGAGGAGCACATGACAGTGTTCAGAGAGATGACAAAGGGTAGTGATGAAACAAAACAGATTCCAACCTCACATCCTCTGCTCCCTGCCTCAGAGGGAGGTCGCAACAAGGAGCAGAAAAGCCAAGGGCATTTCCTGCCCTCTCACAGCTGGCAAGCGCCACAGAAGGCACGGGGTTTTAATGCCGAGGCTTTGCTGCGGTGAGGCAGGGAGGGGGGCTTGCCATAGTTTCCACACGTTGACATCACAAACATACCGCAAGTGGGTGCCTTTAACACACCAAAGTCAATGTTCTCACAGCACCGGAGGCTGACAGCATCATGCCAGTGCACCAGCTTGATGGGCACGCTCTCTTTTTCCATCCCTGGGGGCTGAGGGCTGGTGGGCGGTATTCTTGTTTTGGCTTCAATGACCTCCATGGTTGGTGGTCCTTGGAGCTCTCTGCATGGCAGCTGCCTTCTTCCTTTGGAGTTGGTTTGCTTCAGTGTTGAATTGAATCCTTTTGTATCAGCCAAGTCATTGGTGTAAGGTACAGCCTCTTTAAGTCACAAAGAAAATCTCTGCCCAGGTGGGATTACATCCACAGTAAAAAATCCCACTCCTGTAGAGCTCACTCCAGCTCATCATGGCCCTCTCCAGGGGGGTTCCATGGCTGGGCATCTTTATGGAAGCACACAGCCACAGTTTTTCTCCAGAGAAACAGCTAGTGGGTTCTGAACTACTGACCTTGTTGTGAATAGCCCCCTTCTTAACGTGTGCGCCAGAAGCCCTGCTCTGCGGTTTGATGAGCAGCCCTTCTGGCCATTGCTAAGGGCTACATGGCAAAGCCATTTGGTACAAGCAACGTTGTCATCAGCAAAGAATGAGTTTAGCTGGCCTCAGTAGGATACTCAGCCGGGAAGTGATAAACTGCTTGGCTTGGGTTTTATGCAGGAGAACCATGGGAGTTGAGATGTGCAGTCTCTTGATTTGAACCCAGACACTCTATCTCCCAGCCTGAACTCTCACCATCATACTCAACTTTTGGGGGTCAAATGTTTGACTCACCTGAGAGATGTGCAGGTGAAAGCGTGCCCCAGGAACATCTCCCTCTCATCCCTGTCATCTCAGAGAGTTCTCCAGATAAGGATTGGTGGTTCATGTGAAGGGACATATTGTAGCATTTCCCTTGCACTCCTCAAAGGCAAGAAAATGACCCACAGCACCTCGAGTTGCCAGCAGTGTCAAAGGGGATGTGCTCCTTGAGACTCAAGCTGAGTCCCCAGGAGACGAGCTCTCAACTGTGGAATTAGCGCTTTTGAAAAGGGGCAAATCTTCCAGCAGTTCTCTCTTCAGAGGCCTGGCCGTACGCTCTGCAGACTTGTGGGCACGCTCACTCTGGTGAACCCAAATTCTTGGGAGAGGCTGATCTGTCCCTAGAAAACTGGCCACATGCAAAAGCATAGAGACCAATATCTGCCTCCTGCTGGAAGGATCTGGAAGGAGAAGGGTGGCTGGAGTCCTCTAGGAGGGAAGTTGAGAGCCAGGAGAGGCAGCAAAGCCACAGTTCCAGCAGGTGGTGTCCTAAGGCTAAGGGAGCTTGCCAAGGATCAAGTGAGTCCTGGAGGTGTCTGCAGCCCATCTTGCTGAGGGCCTCCATTTATTTCATATATCTATGGATAATGGGAAGGGCCCCCAAGGCCCGCTGGCTGACCTCATATGATACGCCGTGAACTATCCACCTTGGCATCCTCCAAAGTCTCTGAAAGCTGCAGCCCCTCCCACCCACTGGCAGCCTTCTTGGACAGGATCTCCTCCACACTGCTGCAACCATGGGCTCACACACAAGGACCATTGTGAGGACGGTGCAGGACCAGGTGGTGCTTCAATCTCTTGTGTGTACTTTTGCTATGAGTCAGGAGCTCACTCAATGGTATCTAACAAGTTATTGTGAGATGACATAAGAGGACTTCGTGGAGGCCCTTCCAAGAGAGGGTTGGAACATAGCATGGTAAGAGGCCTGGTCAGGAATGTGCTCATTGTGCTCATTGTTTCCATCCCCTTCTCCCGGAAGCCAATGCTCTAGGGAGGAAAGGCAGGCCCAGAGACAGGGAAGGGCTAGGGAAGAGGGAGCGATAGGAGAGCAATAGAAAAGACAGGTTACTCTCCCTCATTCCCAGCATAGCTCCTCAAACCTCAGGTAAAGCCTCTGATTCTGAGGCTGAGGCTTATAATAGGATCAGACTGAACATTTAATCCCTCAAGCTGCCTGGAAAGTGTGGGAGCTGATTAAGATGGCAAGAGATGAAGAAGGAAGGAATCTACTGGTTACAGATGTGAAAGCACCTGTTAGTGAAGCCTTCTCAGTTTCTTATTGCCTTATCAATGTCATCAGTCCACTTAATGTACTCACTTTCCAAACGCCTATTAACCAATTGTACATACCTTGAGTTCTTTCTAGGAGGCAATAATAATATTCTCATTTCCGAGTTGAGGCCACAGAAGTTTGGACAACTTCTGGTTGTTGTTGTTGCTGGCAGGTGCTCATCAAGTTGGTTCCAACTCATAGCAACCCCTGTGAATACCGGAAGGGAGCATGGCCCCGTCCTGTGGCCCCTCTCTGAAGGGCACTTGCCTCAAATCTTTAAATTCAAAGCTTCTTGTTTTGTCAAATGAAATTATTTCTTCAGTCAATCTCAGAAATCTTTATGTAAAAACGTTGGAAACGCCTTTCACTCAAGGTCTAGGGAGGCTGAGTAAGGTGGGAGGGGCTCCAGGACAGATGGTGGGAATCACTCCTGCAGGTGGGTGGTAGGTTGGCGAGGCCAGTCTCACTTGCCTCCCTGGTGACTGACCTCAACCAGCAATGTGCAGCTGGACACATGGCATGAAGTGACCTCTGGTCTTCGTGGCGGTGGATGCCAGTAGACCGTCAGGTATGGGAGACCCATGAGAAAATAGGTTACTTTTCTCTTTCTCTCCAAGTTTCTCTGTGATCTCTTTATGCTGCCTGAGCCCGCATGCATACTGACAAAGGCAGACATGTGCACACACATGGCAAAGTAAATAGAGACGCCCACATTCACAGACGTATTCATCCACGTGCAAATAGGCACATATGTGCACATGCATGCCAAAGCAGACACAGACATCCATGAATGCACATGTATTCGTGAAAGTTGATTTTCATGGGGAAAAAGATCAGATCTATCACTGTCAAGTCCACTCCAACTCAAAGCAACTGTAGAACACAGAGGAGAACTGCCCCATTGGGTTTCCAAAGCTGTCATCTTGTCAGACACAGTCAGCCACCACTTTCTCCTGCAGAGCAGCTGGGGTTTTCCAACTGCCGACCTTTCACTTAGCAGCCGAGCACTTGCTGATTTTCATAGGAGTCTGGAAATCAGTTTCATTGCCTGCTAGTCACACCTCCTCTGAGAGTTAGCACAGCCTGGTAAGCTTGGAAGGAGAAAAATCTTCCTTCCCGAGGTAGTTGAGTGGTTTTCCCCTGAGGAAATGGTTCAGAAAAATATTTCCTTCAAGAAATCAGAACACTCTTGAAGAGAAATTTCCTGCCAAAACATTTGTTTGCTTGACACTGAGACAAGTGAAGCAGCCCCCTGACTTCCCCCTTGGGTCCTCTTTCTCATCATGACTGCTCTGCTCAGCTACAAGGCTCCAGGTCCTGGGAGCAAGGGTGCCCTTCTATTTGGAACCTCACAGGGCTACACTGTGAGTCAGGGAAAGACCTGGAAACTTGAGCATCCTGAAACGAGGCCTGCATAGCAATATCATCTGTCATCAGGCTCATCATTTCTCTCATTTTTTGTAAGATCATTGAGCCCTTGGAGCCCTGAGAAGTTCTCTCAGAGGAAGCCATCCTCCTCCCATGAATCCAAGAGGGACTGCTTAAAGATTGTTGTCTTCTACTTACAGGAATACCAGCAACCAATTGCCATTGAGTCAACTCGGACTCATGGAGAGCCCAAGTGTGGTAGAGAAGTCCGGTCCCTAGAATTTTCCATGGCTGGGGTGGGTTTTTTTCCAGAGGCATAGCACCAGGCCCTTCTTGGAAGGCACCTCTGGGTGAACTCAAACCTTTAACCCGTAGTTCGCAGCCTAGCTCATGAACAATACCATCCAAGGACGGTACAGTTACTTGCTAATGGTCACCTGCAGTAGATGAACCGAGGTCAAGTAACTGCCTGAGAAACATCAACCAGAGGAAAGCAGAGTGAACCCCAGGGTTCTTGGGAAGAGGGCCAGAGAGAGAAAAAGGAGAAAACAGCTTTCTCGGGACATCAGAAAGGAAAGGACTCCACTTTGTGGATGCCATAGAACAATCCCAAGCCAAGCATGGGTGAGAAACAGACCCCACCCAAACCCAGCGGGCTGGATTCTGTCGCCAAGTGTTGAACACCAGACATGGATATGACAGAGCCGCTAGTCGTCCGTGGAAAGAAACTGTTTGCCCATTGTCTGGTAGTTTTGTAGCATTTGAACAACCAGGCCTCTGCTGCCTCTTCTGGCCTGAAATATAATTGCAGCCATAACCGCCCAGCGTTTCAATGGGTAGAACTCCCTGGGGAGGGCTAACTACCCAAATCATTTGGGAGATCCTTTTAGGATTGTCCAGGAGATCTTTCTTTGGCTGTGTCTATAATATGAACGATGGTGTCTTTGTTTTAAAAAAAGAAACTTTTTATTGTAAGGTGGGTTAAGGTTTACAGAGAAAATCAGCTTTGCACGTAACAATTTATACACGTTTTGTTATGTGACATTGATGACAATCTCCTGCAATGTAATATCACTCATGCCATTGAAACTCTGCTTCCTGTTTTCATTCATCCTTCTCCCCTAACCTTGCCTGCCTTTTGAATTTGGCCTTGGGAAAATACTGCCTATTTGCTTTTGAATGGTTGATGGTTCTGAGGAATGTGTGCTCCTCAGTGCTATGATTCATTTTGGTGTAGTTGTTCTTATCAGGTGCCATTGAGCCAGTTGCAACCCACATTGACCCTATGCCAAACAGACAGAAACACTACCTAGCCCTGAATAATTCTCCTAATTGTTCCCAAGCTTGAGCCCCTTGTTTCAGTCACTGTCAATCCATCTCCTTAAGGGGCTTCCTCTCTTTCACTGTCCCTCTACTTCACCTGGCATGATGTCCTTCTCCAGGGACTAGTCTCTCTTAAGAACATGACCAAAGTATGTGAGAGGAAGTCTCACCATCCTTGCCTTTAAGGAGCCCTCTGACCATACTTCTTCTAAGACAGATCTGTTTGTTCCCTTGGCAGTCCATGTTACTTTCAATATTCTTCACCAGCACCACAATTCAGACATATCAATTCTTCTTCAGCCTTCCTTATTCAATGTCTGACTTTCACATACTTATGAGGCAATTTAAATTACTATGGCTTGGGTAAGGTGCACCTTAGTCCTCAAAGTAACATCCTTGCTTTTTAGCACTCTACAGACGTATTGTGCACCAAATGTATCCATATGGAATGCGTCATTTGATCTCATGATTGCAGCTTCCAAGAGCATTGATTATAGACCTCATCAAGACAAAAAATCCGTGACAACTTCAACAAATAACACCAAGTAAAAAAAACAACAAACTTCTCCATTTATCATGGTACCTATTGATCAAGTTGTGAGGATGTGTGTCTTCTTGACATTGAGTTGTAATCCATACTGAGGGCTGCAATCTTTTCTCATAAGATTCACTTTATAAACCTGTCTATTTTTCAGGGGGTTGAATTCAGTTCCAGACCTGAAGGGTGATGAAGGACCATAGTAGTGGGGAGCTCACTAGTCTATCTAACCAATAAACCTCATCTTTTACCATTATTATTATTACTATTGGTAGTAGTAGTATGACTTTCAGTTGTCTTACACATTACTCCCCACTCTATCTAGGACCATGTACCATGATCCCTTTCAGAGCAGCTGTTTGTCATAGGCAGGCACCATTTAGTTCTTCTGACCTTAGCATCATAGAGGCTGAGGTACGCATAGTCCATTACTGATTTGGACTAATTGTTGCCAGGCATCTTGAGCTTCTTCAATGTTATTCGCTCCAGACAGGGTGCAATAGTTTATTGTGCCAGCCTGGCCGATAAACACAAGTAGGATTAATCAAAGGACAGAGGGATAAATGGCTTCGTGAGCCTCGCCTTGCTTGTTCTATGCCTCAATTTAAAGGGGTACACTACCTGTGGGATGCCTAGCTTGTGGACTCTGTCGCTGTAAGTTGAGGTCCATTTAATCCCACAGGATTGGAATGTTCGTCTCTGGAGCTGGGGACCGACAGTTGGTGACAGTTGGTGACTTGCCTTGCTGTTTGCTGCCTGGGTATATATAGCCCAGCTCTCTCTACAGAAAGGGACTGGCAACTGGCGGCTCTCAAGCCTTAAAGGACTGCTAGTGTCTCACTGTTTTATAATTTAACTGTTAGTTTCTTGTGTTATCTATCTGTAATTAATTTAGTGGTTCATTTCTTGTATTGCATATCTAGCTTTAAAAATATATTTATATATAATTACTAGCAATATGGTTTTGTCTCTCTAGAGAACCCTGTCCAACACATAGGGTGAGACCAAGAACCGACTTTTAGTTTGCTACTCACTAGCTTTTGAAGACCCCAGTCACTTCCCTGATGGATACAGAACATTGTCTTTGTGAGCTAGTTTGTACCAATTGATCTTGAGGTCTCTCAGAGCTATGTTCCTGATCCCCGATATTTAGGACACGCTCCCTCAAGGGGTTTTGTTCTAGCTAAGACATTTCCTAACTATGCCTCCTGGATGCACTATTATATTCATGGTCATATTTGTAGTATATGCTAATATGTATATAGAACTATTCTCTGGCAAACCTATATTTATTCATGGGGCTATTCCCATTCCCCTTCCCACAACTGCTCAGATTTTGTGGTTTTTCTATCTATCTATTTATCTCTCTAGCTATCCTTGTATGTTATTGTTATTATTGGAGTATTTATCTCTGTTGCCTTTAATGCTTGTAGTCTACTGAGAAAGGATAGTGTTTTGATGTTCCAAATGTTTCCCCATTTTCTGGGTTACATGACGCAAACCAATAGAAGAAGAGAAAAGAAAAAAATTTAACCCAAGTAATAACACCAACAATAAAACCAATTTAGTCTTTTGGTTAAGAATTAGTCAGATTTTCCCACTCCTAGGCTAACCCTTGAAAGAAAATGAATGAGATAAAAGACCATAGGGAGGAAGAAAGGAGAGTGGGAGGCAAGGGAATAAAGAAAGAATGTGGCAGGGTTGTGGGAACAATTAATGTGGACCTTCTTTGATGTGTATTAAAAATAATATTGACTGGATTTTTCAATACTCACCAAAAATTATTTATATCAATCAAGACAACCTCACTACCCTGGAATCAATTCTGACATATAGCAACCCTTTGGACAGAGTATAGAACTGCCCCTGTGGGTTTCCAAGGCTGTAAATCTTTACAGGAGTAGAAAATCTCATCTTTCTCCTGTGGAGTGGGGGTGGGGGGAGTTTCGAACTTCTGATGTTGCAGTTAGAAGTCCAACTCATAATCTACCTCACCAACAGGGCTCCTCCTTTCATCATTAATCTAGACTGTTTGACCTTCTTGGCTTACTGGGTTTGGTTTTCTCGCTTTGGAAGACATGGTACCAAAATACACACCATTTCCTAGCCCCCAAAAAATCAAAAGTAAGCAAAACAAAACAGGAAAAACTAGCAACCCAATCCAAACTAACTAACCTATTTAGCCATATAGATAAAGGATACTTGTAGCCAACCTCTGTTTTGGGGGCAATAGGGATGGTTGGGGACTGTGGTTAACAGGCACATGTCAGCTCATCCACAGGGGACATTCAAATTCTAGCTCCAGACTGTTGTTGCCTTGGGGAAATGCAAGGATTTTAAGGCCTGATTTTCTGTTTGTAACTGAGATGCTGAGAATATAAAATTCGATGTGAAATCGTCAACTTTTCAAATATTGGATCACATTAGTTAAAACCACTTTTCAGGCTGCTCATCATCATACTAGCACATCATTAGGCTAAAATCATATCAAAGACGTCTGGTTTGTCCCCTGTGCCCTTTAAGGACAACTGAAACATAAGGACGGGAATGGGACATTCATTCTTCCTCTAGACCCTCACCCTTTGCCTCCATCGGCTGGTGTTCATAGAAGAGGCAGATGGTTTTGTTCAACTTCAGCATAATCAGAGTCCTGAGAGTTAAACACAATACATATATAATTTCATACTAGTCGTTTTAATATTAGCCCAAACAAAACCAACAAAAACCCAACCCATTGCTCTTATGTTGGTTCTGGTTCCCGAGTACCCCCTGGGTGCCAGGGAGAAACTACACATCACAGGATTCTCAAGCCTGTGGGCTTCTAGAAGCAGGCCATTAGTTATTTCTTCTGAGGGGTGCAGCTGCCCACCTCTTGATACGTTGAGTCCTTAACCATTTGTGCCACCCAGGGTCTCCCAGTCTTTGTATGTGACCGCCAAATTCCTTGACAGGTTACCTATAGGAAGGTAGAGTCTATGCCCTTTCCCCTTAAATTGGGATGTTCCATGACCTCTGTGACCAATAGATTATGGAGAAGATGACACTGTGACATCTAGTTTGGGCAACCCCCTTCCCTCCCACAAAGTGCTTCACAGCTTCTGAAAAATCCCTTCAAAGACTTCTTCTTGAGTGCTCACCCTTAGAATGTCCAGCCTCCACGTGCTACCTCTCAGGACACTTCTCAGCACCCGGACACTATGCTGAAAGAAGCCTGAGCCGCCTGGAAAGGCCACGTGGAGACACTCCAACCAACAACCCAGCTAAGCACCCAGCTTCAGCTTCCAGCACTCTGAGTGCACATGTAGGCACTGGACTCACCAGAGGCCCCTGCCCCAGCTCCCATGTGACTGCCAACTCATGGGAGACTCCAAGCACCACCCAGTGGCCTCCCAGCAACCACACGATGATGGTCCTTGTTTGAAGCCACTGCGTTTGGGGAGGGGGCGTTTCTTGCCCAGCCACAGGGATGAGAACCTGCATCTCAACAACATGCAGGTGGGTGAGGGGGCCATCTCTCGAGCAAGGCAGCCTCCCTTCTTGTCAACTCCTGGGGATTTTTGTTGTTCTTGCCACTGCTGCCCCAATTCCCCAGGAGCTAGAGGAAGGCAGGCAGCAGGCCTCAGGTTGCCAGGAGGCAGGAGCCTCTGTGGGATGCAGTTACAATGGGAGACATAACCTTAAAGGCAGGAGCCTGACTTTACCTTTGCCTCCTGGAGATTTGGGATGCAGTACACCTGTCAAATCCCATCTTCTGTCCAACCCTGATCATATGTCTGTCTTATGTTTGCACACAGGACGCAAACTTGTGAACACCCAAAGAACAGGGTCTGGCGCCAAGAAACCAGCGCCACAAGGAACTGATGTTTTTCCAGCAATGGGGAGGGGTGGGATGAGAGGAAGAAAGGAGTACAAATCACTGGATCAAAACAAGGTGGGGAAAGGAAGGAGCAAAGGGAGAGAGTGAAGGAGGGAGACTGGGAGGCTGAAGGGAAAAGGAAGTGAAGGAAAGGAGAAAGGTGGCGGTGGGGAGAGAGGAGCGAAGAAGAAATGGAGGAGTGTGGGAGGGAAGATGGAAGGTGAAGGCAGGCAGGAACACGTGAGCAAAGGGAGGGAAGGAAGAAAAGAGAAAGAGAAGGGCAAGAAGAAGAAAGGAAGGTAGGGAAGAAAGGAAGAGAATGAGAAACCTAATGTCAATGGCACCCTCTATGTTTTTATTTCCTGTTTTTCTGAGGTAGCCTCTTCAGCAGAAGCAAATGGGCTGAATCGCCTCAAACTCCACCTAGGTAGAAAGCACAGGTTTCATTTCGCCAGGGCCTGTGAAAATGTTTGAAGTGAGCAGCATTAACACGGAGACAGCGATTACCCCACGTGGCTGTTGCGCTCTGATGATACCAAGGCAACGGGAATGGGGGCTCATTATTTCACCAGGTGACAAAAAAATAGTATTTTGACGTTTAACCCTGAACGTGAGGAAGGAGGGCGTGGGGGAGGAATCAGGGGCTCTTTGTGGAGTCTCCTCTTGCCATTGTGATGCCCCTTGGCCTGTCAACAACCTGAGGTCCTGCATGCTGCCAGTGAGGGGCTTGGCTGCCAGCCCTAGCCCAGCATTTCTTATCAGATTTACTGTGACAAGTGATGGGAGAAAAGCAAGATGCTGTTAACAGCGCATCCGTTCAGACCCTGCTCTTTAGAAATTTGGATTGATATTTTGCAAGAGAGAAGTAGCACTGATGTTAATCTTTGCACTACCCTTGGAAAAAAATCATTCATAATCTTATAACAATAATCCATAGCATTTGTGGAGCTGTGAGAACCAAGGGATGGTCAGAAGCATTTTTAGACAGATGTCTCATTTCATCTTCAAAGCAACCCAGTGAGGAATAAGAAAAGTTGGCTTATGACTTCCCTTTTGGAAAGTGAATCTTTGGAAGCACAGAGAGGTCCAGGTTTGCCCAAGGTCGCATAGTCAATAAGTTAGAGAGCCTGGATTTGAACCTGAGCGGTCTGCTGCCAGAGGTACTTTTCTTGCTCGTGTTTATTAAGGCAACTTGGAGCTATGGCAAGGATTCAGATAGAATTGAGGATCATTTTTTTAAACAATTTATTAGGGGCTCATACAACTCTAAAGTCATGACCCTAGGACCACACAGTGAGGAAGTGGGAAGGAGAGATTTGGACCCAGGCTGCAGAGCCCATGCCTTGGGTGCCTACAGCTGCCATGTAGGACACAGAAAAGCATGGAGCAGACTCGGCGTAAGACATTAGGGAGTTGGGAGGACTGTAGCATGAATGTATGTGCTATGACTTCATGAGAGTAGCTGCTACTCAGATCCAGAAGAGAATACAAGCCTTTTGCAAAAATTATTTTTGCCAAGAGAGGGTGGAAAACTGCATCTTGTGCGAAATCCCCCCAACCTGCACATGTGCATAGCTATTGCAGAAGGTTCCAAACAATGTGTGCTGTGCGGCAAACCAAACTGAGCTCAGGGGGAGCTGGTCTGTGGGTTATGTTAGCCAGAAAGTGAGCAGTTTGAACTCACCAGCCACCACTCCAAGGGAGAAAGAGGAGGCTTTCTGCTCCCATGGACTTACAGCCTTCGAAGAGGCAGGGAGCATTTCCATGCATCCTATGATTAGGATCTCAGAGGGTGAGGGTGGAGTTGGTTGAGACCTGTCTTCAGGGCATTTCCCAGAAGGGCTTCCTGCAGTGGCTCTGCCATCAGGAATGTCTGATGACCTTGAGGGCAGCAATGTCCTAAACACACTCGGGCAGTGGTTCTCAACCTTCCTAATACAGGTCCTCTTGTTGTGGTGATGCCCCTCTCCCCCAACCATTAAATGATTTTCTTGCTACTTCATCACTGTAATTTTGCTACAGTTATGAATTGGGTGAGCCCTGTGAAAGGGTCATATGACTCCCAAAGGTGTCGCAACCCACAGGTTGAGAACCACTGCACTAAGTGTTCCCCTCCCAGACAGCCCTACCAGTGTCTGGTGTGCATAGTTCTGTGAGGTGAGAGAAATGGACTTAGTGTCTGCTTCTGGTGACAGTTGATGTGGGTGGGCTTTCTCCCTATGTCAAATCCCTCTCAAGCCATTTGTCACCACAACAGAGGGAGCCATGCACAAAAAAGCAAGAAGAGGATGCAGCACAGCAGGACAGCAAGCAGAACAAAGATTGAATAAGCACAATTCACTTCAATCATGAATCAGGTGCCCTTGAGATGTGAGGAAGACCCCAGTCTAGTGACATTAGATCAGGTTTAGGGATTGAGTGAAGCGACCCCTCTTGGCTCCCCTCAGCCCCTATTTTGCTTTCCCATTGACCCTGACCCTTGCATCGTGATTGGTCCTTATTCCAGCATGATGGTTGTTTTCATAACCACGGCATATGGGAATGTGTTAGTCGATAGGTTATACAGGCACAGCCTCTGGAATGGGTAAGTGAGGAGGCGATTTGGGCTCGCTCATGCAGACCTCTAGTTGTCCTTGACATGCCTGGTAGAATGGATCATGTGAAGTGATTTGAGATCGGCGTTGAGATCTGATAGGTCATGCAGACTTCTAGCTGTTCCTGGCAGTACCCTATTTTAAGGAAACAGAATGTTTGGCGTTTAAGTCGTATTTGAGCTTAAATTTTGAGCAATAGGCTGTGGCTCACAGTGAGAGTCTATGTGGAGACCCTACATCCATTTTGAGGGGCCACAGATTCAGCCACCATTGAGTTCTTTCTTACTGCTGACTGGCAGTGGAAAGCTTGTCCCTCAAGCAGTGTGCTTGCATCCACTCCCCGGGCCACACTCAACGATATACGGTAGTGTGCACATCCCAATGAAGGTCCCGCTCATGCTCTCACAGGCCCTCCTGAAACTCCATGAATTGATCTGTCTTCAGTCACAATTTTGTGACAAAGTTGTTTGTTTTCTATGTCTTATTTAAGTTTTCAGGAGCCCAGGTGGTAATGCTGGATAGTGTTGGACTATTAAGAGCAAGGTCGCTGGTTCAAAGCCACTAGTCATTCCACAGGAGAAAGATGAGGTTATTGCTTCCTGTAAAGGTAGCAACTTCAGGATCCCTACACAGAGTCACTATGAGTCAGAGTCAGCAGGACAGAATGGGTGTCATTTTATTTAAGTCACTGTGGCTGTGGGTCCTTCCGACACCATTGTGGCCTCATGCGGATCCTCTCCTTCATCCAGAACAGCAGTTTGTGCCTTTTTCTTGTGTAAAACTTAGCAAAGGAGTTCCTAATAAAATATAGTTGGATTGGGAGTCTTTTCCCCCTCAAAACAAAGTAAATACAAAAATAGAAACGAGACTATGGTGCCAATAACCAGTTGGAGAGTTGAGAGAGCTGAACTCTCAATCCTGATAGAAACCCATTGTGACTGAGCACCTGCTCAAGGTCATCCAGAGCCTATGAGGTTGAGCCTATGTGTTGGGGAGTAATTGTGTACATAAAGTTAACCATTTCTCTTTCTAAAGATTCTGTCTAAAGCTTACTTTAAATAATAAGTTTTCCCCTGGGCTAGGTAAAGTTCAGGGAGTTTAACCCCCTAGTATCCACCCCCTCTCAGCATTCATCATGTTAGGCCAGAGGAGGCAAATCACACCCACTACCCAGGGAGCACTGCTTCTAAAAGCACATTGCCTGTGCCGGGGCAGAGGGGAGGTACCCGGACCAGAAATGCTGACAGAGTGGAACCAGAGAGCTCAGCCCCCAGCTTCCCGAGGGAGCAGCTGTGATGGTTCACTTCTGGATGAATATGTTTAAGCAAAGGCCAAGGGCATGACTTGGGCAGCACGAAAAGCAGATGTGCAGAGGTTGTTCACTGCATTCCAGAAGTTCACACACTCTCCGGAGGCTCCTTGGCTCAATGGCAGGAAGTCATTGGTGGCTTCCACCTTCAATCCCAAAAGGTCACTGCCGTCCAGTGGATTCCAACCACAGTGACCCTGTATGGAGTTTTCAAGACTGTAAATGTTCATGGGAGCCAGCAGTCTCATTGTCCCCCTTGGGACAGGGAGCTAGCAGCCCGTTTTGCCACCAGGGCTCCTACCTCTCTAATTCTGGATCCAGTCCCTCTGAATATCCTGCCCTGCCCTTGTCTAGGCTTCTAAAATGCGTTCCACGCTGCTTATGTTAGTCTGGGTGCATTCGAGAAACAAATCCACAGAAACACGTATGTATAAGAGAGTTGTATGTAAAGGGTGAGTGCACATCAAGAAAACATGCTCACATGTGCTTATGCACCCGCTTTGTCTTCAGCGATCATGTTGGTGTAGGCTGGTGTGCTTTTTCCATGTGGACTTTGTTGTTTCTTATCTACATGGCCCCCTGTTTATCTTCCAGCCTTTAAGACCCCAGACGCTATATGCTTTGATAGCCGGGCACCATGGTGCTTAACTACTACACCACCAGGGTTCATTAGCATGTGACTTATCTCCTGTCATTCACACTAGATGCTCAAAATAGCAGGAGACCAGGTTTCTCCTTTGTGGCCACACCAGGTACTGACAGAACCAAGAACAGAGACACAGTTATATATCTTGACTATCATTTGCATATTATATGCCAGGAATCCCTAGGAAGTTTCTTGGAATTGTTCTACTCTGGTTCAAATTTCACACACCCTCCCAGTTTCCATACTGACTCTGCCAAACCCCTAGTAACTGATTTGCACCTCCTATCAACTTGGAGAAAACACCCTAGGCATGATATAGAAGTGGACATGCTTGGTACCCAGAAAACCTGTTCAGTGTTTTGAGGGCGGCTCAGCAAACAAAATGGGCACAGTGATTAAGCATTCAGCTGCTAACACAACACTCAACTCTGTAGTGGTTCTGCAAGAGAAGGATATGGTAGTTGACCCCCCCAAAAGAGTTACAAACTTGGAAACCCTACAGGTATTTGTATAGGGTCGCTATGTGTTCCAATTGAGATGATTGTCATAGGTTGGGTTTGGTTCAACCCGTCTTACTGAGGAGACTCCTTCTTTACACGCAATCAGTTACTTTAGAGGAAAAAGACATGCCTGTCCCAGAACAATCCAAGGACTGGTAAAGGCAACACCCACAAAGACACTCCCTCTGCCTGCCTAACTCTAAAATGCTGCCCATAAAACACTCTGCCTGGTAATATCTGGGCAGCACACTGGGAAGGTGCAGCAAATGTGTGTTGAATGTATGAGGCCATTTCATAGTTTGGTTGCACGATCAGGGTGTCTGTCATAAAGCCCATCTCTTTGACTCCACCTCTCAGCAGAGATGAACACAAGCTTCCCGTTTTTTGCTCGGCAATGTCCTTGTCAAATAAAAGTTCCTTGTAGATCAGTAACTTGCCACAGAGCAAAAGATATGGGAAGAGGCTCTTCTTTCTCCTGGCTATGAAATAGAATGGCAAGCCCCTCCCTTCAACACACACACACACGCGCACACACACACCCCTGCCTTACAACTACATTCGGTTGATTAGCAAACAAAGCTCTACAACCCAACTATGTGTTTTTCTTCTCCAGAGGAATGACGGACTTATATACCCTGCATTGTCTTTTTTTTAATGGAATTGCCCCAGTTCTCCTCACCTTTCCTTAGATATTGCAGTGAACTATTAGATGACTGCAGGTATTGAAAACTAGTATTGATTTCCAGTTTGTGTCACCTTTGGCTTTTAGCACCCTCCACTTCTCTAGTAAGCTTTCCATTGCTTTGGGGAAATTTTCTCTCTCTGAATTTATTATGTGAGGGTGGTAGTGTAATAATCAATGTGCCTATGGAGGACTATCCTTCATGACCTAAACTCATTAAGGGGTAGTGCCTGATGGAGCATCAGGTTGGAGGAAGGCCTATTAACAACCTGCATTATACAGATGACACAATTTTGCTGAAAATGAGAAGGACTTGATTCACGTGCTGATGAAGATGAAGGATTAAAGCCTTCAGTTTGGATTATGACTCAATGTAAAGAAAGCCCAGACCCTTACAACTGGACCTATTGATAACATCATGATAAATGGAGGAAAGATCGAAATTGTCAAGGATTTTGTCTTGCTTGAATCCACAATCAATTCTCATGGAAGCAGCAGAGAAGAGAACAAATGACACATTTCACTAGTCAAATCTGCTACACGAGACCTCTTTAAAGTGTTGAAAAGCAAGAGATTACTTTGAGGACTGGGGCGGGTTGACCCAGGCCATGGTATTTTCAACTGTCTCATATTCATGTGAAAGTTGAAACCTGAATAAGGAAGACCAAAGAAGAATAGATATATTTGATTAGTAGTGATGTAAAAGAGTAATGAATGTACCATGGACTGCCAAAAGAACAAACCCATCTAACTTGGATGAAGTACAGCCAGAATGTTCCTCAGGGCAAGGATAATGAGACTTCGCCTTAACTTTGACATGTTGTCCGGAGAGATCAGTCCCTGGAGCAGGACATCGTGTTCTGGAAAGTAGAGGGGCAATGAAAAGAGGAAGGCCCTCAACAAATGGGATTGACACAGTGGCTGCAACAATGGGCTCAAACTTAAGAACAACGGTGAGAATGGTACAGGACCGGGCAGTGTATGATTATGTTGTATGTATGGTCACAATGAATCCAAACCCTCCCTATGACACTGAACAACAACAACAACAACAACAACAACAACAACAACAACCTGACTGAATCCTCTAGGAGGACTCTTGAATGTGAGAAAAATGGAATGAAGCCAGAGGAAGGATTGGAGGATGTCTTAAGTTCCTGTCTTAATCTCCTTAACCAAAAATTATCCAACAAGTCAGTAGCCTTAAAACACTTTTCCCCCTGCTTTGGAGCTTACAGGTTCAAATTTGGGGTGCGACTCTAGGTCAGGGTCCTTCTTTGTGGATACCAGAAAGTTCCTTGGCATTCCTCTCTATCTTTCTCCCCGTACTGTGTGTTACTGGGTCTATCCTGGCCTTTAACTCAGAAGTGTTTAGGTTTAGGCTCAAGCCTATTCTCATATGGCCTCATTTTTTTTAACATTTTATTAGGACTCATACAACTCTTATCACAATCCATACATATACATATATCAATTGTATAAAGCACATCTGTACATTCTTTGCCCTAATCATTTTCTTTTTTTTACATTTTATTAGGGGCTCATACAACTCTTATCACAATCCATACATATACATACATCAATTATATAAAGCACATCCGCACATTCCCTGCCCCAATCATTCTCAAAGCATTTGCTCTCCACTTATGCACTTTGCATCAGGTCCTCTTTTTTTTTTCCCCTCTCTCCCCGCTCCCCCCTCCCTCATGTACCCTTGGTAATTTATACATTGTTATTTTGTCATATCTTGCTCTATCCCGAGTCTCCCTTCCCCCCCTTCTCTGCTGTCCATCTCCCAGGGAGGCGGTCACATGTGGATCCTCGTAATCAGTTCCCCCTTTCCAACCCACTCACCCTCCACTCTCCCAGCATCGCCCCTCACACCTTTGGTCCTGAAGGTATCATCCACCCTGGATTCCCTGTGCCTCCAGCCCCCATATGCACCAGTGTACAACCTCTGCCCTATCCAGCCCTGCAAGGTAGAATTTGGATCATGGTAGTTGGGGGGAGGAAGCATACAGGATCTGGGGGAAAGCTGTGTTCTTCATCGGTACTACCTCGCACCCTGACTGACCCATCTCCTCTTCTAAACCCCTCTATGAAGGGATCTCCAGTGGCCATACGGCCTCATTTATATTACAAAAGAACTCCCTTCTTTTCAAACAGGATCATGTCCACCAAGGTTCAAATTTCTCACATATTTTGAGGGGGCTACAGATCAATCCATAATGGTTCTTTTGGGTAGCTGTAACAAATGGCTACCAATCGAGTGACTTAAACAGCAGGCATTTGTTCTCTCACTTTTCTGAAGGACAATGGGTTAAAATTAAGGTGTGGGCAAGATTCATTCCTTCTGAGAACTCTGAAGGAGAATCAAAGTAGCCTCTCTCTGCTTCCGGTCACTGCTGCTAATCCTTGATATTTCTTGGCTTATAGATGCACTGATCCAATCTCTGCCAGTGTCTTCACACGGGGTCTCTGTGTGCCCACTCCTCTTCTTATAAGAACACACCAATCAGTGCATGTAGTATCCATCTGAAATCTAAACCCAGAAAGATGGAGCTCTTGAAATACTTATCTAAGCACATCTGCCAAGACCTCCTCTCCAAGTAAGGCCATAGCCTCAGGTCCCATGTGAACATGAATGGGTGTGTGTGAATGTGATTTAATGTACTACAGAGGGCACGCTTTGGCCTCAGGAGGAGTGTTTCGCCATTACCTGCTTCACAGCCCTGAGATTGCCCAGGCATTTGCCACATTTTCTTGTCTTCCCAACATTTATCCACCATTAGGCCTTTTTCCCTAAGTTAGTCAAGCGTCAGTTTCTGTCACTTGTGATCATGACCCTCCCTCCCGCCCAGGTCACAAATTTAAAGTGACACAGGCAGTTTCTTTAATGGGCACTATGTTATCCTGACTAGCAAGCATTGCTAAGGAGGGAGGATGAATCAGGGAGAACCCGCTTGCTTCATCTAGCTTCGGGGCAGTCCACAGAGGATTGATCCCTGAGCCACTAACGAATTTTGCAACTGTCACAGAACAATGCAAATAAGTAAGATCCACATCTGCTGAACACCATCATGAGGTCAAACTGTGTGTAAATAAATGCCTGTTTCAAAGAGTGAGTAAATCCTAAGGTAAGGAGTGACAGGGCTTTGTTGGCATAAACCCAGCAAGGCATTATGGGTCAGATATTAATGAACTCATGCTCCTGGGCCTCACAGAGCCCCAGCTCAACTGCTTCAGCTTGTTGACAAACTGAACTCAGGGTACCCGGAGAGAGCACTACCTTTTTGATGAACAAGGTTGGTTGGGGATGATGCTTCCTAACTTGCATTTTAATATAAATTTGATGCTTCATCTGAGCAATGTGGAAAGAGCATTCAGATAAAAGAGAGGGACAAACATCAAGTGACCAGAGGATGAAACTTCTATCTAATCTGTGCCCACTGGAATTGCTTCTTGGGAAGGTATTTTTTGGGGGTGTGGGGTTGTTCCCCTACCCTGCTCCAAGCGTTCCTCCTCATGCCCACCCCCACCCCAGCATACATCCTACTTGGAGAATGTCTCTGAATAATGAAGTTTTAATAAATGAAGCTTTAATGAGCCTGATAGTCTGCCTAAGACCCCTTCAAACTGTAGTCTTTCATTTGTATTCTTCCATCCTTTTTGAAGAAATGAACCTGATGGCAGGTAGTATGTTTCCTTTCCAGGATGAGCTGATAGAGCCTCTCGCTGCTGCAGTGGGAGGTGAAACATTAAAAGGCCCTCTGTGGCCATGAGACATGCCCACTCTCCAAGAGACACTGGGCAGGTTTTCTGAAGCTCCTCAGAATTGACTAGTGGCCCTGGTCCACCCATCTCAACCAAGCCAGTCTTCATTTGCACTGCATGCCCTCTCTGAGCTCCAACTGCATGCTTCATTTGAGGATGACAAAGCCTCTATTGTCTGAGAAGATGCGCAGACATATGAACTAATCAATGCTCCCCCTGTCCCCGGGGAGTGTGAAATTCTCCCATCATGACCCACCAGCTTCCCTGGAAATTCCTGTCTTAACTCAGGCACTTAATATCAATGGTGTCTCTGCTTCCTTCCTTCTTGCACACCCCCCAGGCATTAACTGTCATCCTTCCTCTCCCTAAAATATACTTTGAATCTATTCACTTCATGCCATCCCTACTGCCCCAAGGTGTGTCTTGCATTGACTATGAAACTAGATTCTGTATCCATTTTCCAGGGCTGTCAAAACAAAGCATCGTAAATCAGGTGGCTTTTAAGAACAGTCCACCACCTGTCTATCAGTTCGTGGTGCAGTGGTAGCTAGAGTGCTGCTGTGAAATTGGAAGCTGTGCCACCGATATGACAAACCCCAGAAGGGTCAGCAATGATGGGCAGGCTTCAGTGGAACCTCGAGCCCTGTGGTGCTCAACCTTCCTTTAATACAATTCCTCATGTTGTGGTGACCCCCAACCATAAAATCATTTTCCTTGCTACTTCATAACTGTAATGTTGCTACTGCCATGAATCAGGTGACTCGTGTTAAAAGGTCGCTGGACCCCAAAAGGGGTCACAACCCACAGATTGAGAACCACTGCTCTAGCCTAAGGCAGACTAGGAAGAAAGACCTGGTGATCTACTTCCAAATATTAACAAATGAAAGCCTTATGGGTCACAACAAAATATGGTCCTATAGAGTGCTGGAAGATGAGCCACTGACCTGCACACAACAGCTACAAAAATAGACTCAAACACACCAACAAAGGCCTGCTGAACTCCAAAGCCCTAACAAACCCACTGCCCTCAAGTCCATGCCAACTCATAGCGGCCCTATAGGACAGGGGCGAACTGTGTATTAGTCTGGGTATGCTAGAGGAAAATCGAGGGAGACGCATGTGTATGAGAGAGAGTTGGTGGTTTTTAAAAATCATTTCCCTATTATTTAATCATTATATTAGGGATTCATACAACTCTTATCACAATCCATCCATCCATCCATCCATTATAAGGCACATTTATACATTCATTGCCCTCATCATTGTCAAAACATTTGCTCTCCACATAAGCCCCTGGCACCTGCTCCTCATTTTTCTCCTCCCTTCCTACTCCCCCCTCCTTAGGAACCCTTGATAATTTTATTGGGGGCTCATACAACTCTTATCACAGTCATTCCATCCATCCATCCATCCATCCATCCATCCATCCATCATCCATCCACCCATTGTGTGTCAAGTACATTTGTACATGTGTTGCCCTCATCCTTCTCAAAATATTTGCTTTCTACTTGAGCCCTTCGTATCAGCTCCTCATTTCCCCACTACCATCCTCCTCCCCCTCCCTCATAAATCCTTGGTAATATATAAATTATTTTGTCATATCTTACAGGTCAAACATCTCACTTCCCCCACTTTTCTGTTGTCTGTCCCCCAGGGCAGAGATTTTATGTAGATCCTTGTAATCGATTCACCCTTTCTACCCCACCTTCCCTCCACCCTCCTGGTATTGCCACTCTCACCACTGGTCCTGAAGGGATCATCTGTCGTGGATTCCCTGTGTTTCCAGCTCCTCTCTGTACCAGAGTACATGTTCTGGTCTAATTCTACCTTATAAATCCAGAGAGAGAGTTTTATATCAAACAGTAATTGTACATTAAGCAAACGTCCCAGCCCAGTGCACATCAAATCCATAAGTCTGATATTAGCCCATATGTCTGATACCAATCTATAAATTCCTTTTCAGACCCATAAAACATGTGCAGTGATGCTGAATGCAGGATACTCACAGGCCAATGGGTGGAAAGTCTTGTGGATCCAGTGGCATTGTAAGCATCTCAGTGCTGGCAGCGATCTCTCTGAGGCTTCTTTGGCTTCAGAGGTCTGGTCGCATCCATTTGGCTTGCCTTCTGCAATGTCTCCCAAGGAGTAGCAGAGAGAGAGAGAGAGCGAGAGGTGTCTTCCACCTCCAAGGAGGAAGTACCAGATTTCTCAGAGTTCTCAGAAGGAGGCTATGCCCACATAAAAGTCTCACTGACTTTCTCCAGATTGGCAGCCTAAACTCCACGCCTACACTCCTAATCCTTAACTTGACACAAGATTAGGTGACTACCACAGGTTCCTAATCCATAACAAGCCCATTTATTTTTTTCCTGCATACCGACACCAATCCAATACCCAAAGCTTTACCCAATGGGTGGAGATCTACTTCTAAAACATGAATATAGAATAATCGCTTTCGCTTGAAGGCTCTCAAGGAAATGCTCACTGAAAACTCCATTCCTATTATCTCACCTCCCACAAATTAGTCTTCTTCTGGGCTTTCAGTCACACCAAGATCTCTCCTGCCCCAAGGCCTTTACATGCACTGTCACCTCTTCCAAGCCCTGAAGTGCCAAGTTCAAAGTTCCAGTTAATCTCCCTGATCCTGAATTTTAAGAACTGTGTGTGTGGGAGGGAAGGGGTTGGGCTGTTTGTTGAACTGCTGGGTTTTGGAGCCATTTGTCATGCAACCTCATTTTGTCAATGACTGGTTAATTAATGCAGCATTCATTTGCCCTTCTTCCACTCACAGCACATGGCTTGTATCTTTGGGATCACTCTTCCACCATGCTCCATCTCCATGCTACTGCTGGCATTGACCCAATCTGCCAGCTCCAGGCCTGGCTAGTCAGGGCATGACTTTCCTCTGTCCAAAGGGACTGGGTCAGACTCAGTATGAGACTCATGCTAGGTTAATGATATCTAACCCCAAAAAATGCCCCAGAAACAATTGCCCCATTGCCAATGAGTCCATTTTGAATCATAGAAGGTCCCTGTGGGGTTTCTCAGACTGTAAATATTTATGTGAGCAGAAAGTTCCATCTTTTTCCCTATGAGGTAGCTGGTAGGGTAGCACTGCCAACCTTGCAGTTAGCAATCCAATGCTTACCTGATAGTACCACCAATGATTAGAAAGGAAAAGAGCCTCTCTCTAATAGAATTCCTGAGCTTCTAGATAAAACTACAGCTGTCATCAGGAAGCCTGCGTGAAACTCAAAAGGAAACAGCTCTGAAAGGAAAAGGTTCAAACTCTGATGGTCTCAACTGAGTGCCAGAACCCAGCTATTCCTGATGCTCTGTCTCCAGACTTACAAATTCCATAAACCTACCCATTAATTCCTTCTCCTGCTCCTTCCCTTCTCACGCCCCAAGGTACTTTGACTTAGCTTTGAAGGCACTCACAACTTCACGGGTTCTGCCTTGCACAGGTGTCTGCTTGCTTCCAGTTCAGTCCTGACATTGTCCCTATCTTTAGCCATGTTAGGCTTGCGTCCTAGAGCTTTCCTTTGCTTGTCTCCCTATTGCTCTTGTCCTATGAAGTCTGTGGCTTTATCTTTAAGTCTAAGTCCTGCCCTTTCGTTTTCGTAGAAATCTGTCTCTGTATCTTGGCTCATGGCAGGTTGTGTCCTTCAAAGATGACTGTCCTAATGTTGCACATCGCACATTCTCTTGTTACAAGATGAATTTGTGTTCATTTTTCCAGAAACAGGGCCTGCTTTCCCTCTTCCTTGCATCTTGGCAGGCCTTTGACTATGGCAGAAGTGTTGCTCTGTGACTTCCACCTGGTCGTATTGGGTTGTTCACCATTGGGACCCTGTCAGGATGTTGCAAGGAAGACCAAGCCAAATGAAAATGTCACATAGAGGGTTCTTCTTGAGCTCCAACCAATAGAAGTATCAGTCGTGTGAGGGAGTGAGTCTTAAGAGAGCTGCAGCCTCTGTCCTTTGAGCTACCCCAGCTAATGCTTGATGAAGCCAAAACTAGTGTCCTCGCTGAGCTCTGCCCAGATTGCAGATTTGTGAGCAAAATTGATATTATCATTACTTTAAGATGTTATTTGTGGGGATAATTTCTGTTAGCAGCAGATTATCAGAATACTGCCTAATCAGACTGCATTGCCAGTTTTACTCTCTCTCTCTCCATATATAGATATAGATATCCTCCACTCATCTGTCAGTTGGTTGTACTATAATGGTTTGTGTATTGTTATGGTGCTGGAAGCTCTGTTCCCAGAATTTCAAATACTAGCAGGATTGCCCATGGTGGACAGGTTTCAGTGAAGCTTCTAGACTAAGACAGACAAGGAAGAGGGGCCTGCTAGTCCACTTCCAAAAATTACTGAAAGAAAACCTTATGGATCACAAGAGAACACTGACTGACTAATGTGTTTTGGACACACTATCAGGGGACAATTGCTAGAGGAAGACATCATATTTGATGAAATAGAGGGACATGGGAGATCCTTATTGAGGCACATTGACCTAATCGCTGCAACAATGGACTTCAACATTCAGGAATGTGTGACGATGGTGCAAGGTCAGACAGCACTCCATTCCATTTCATATAAGGTCTCCATGGATCACAGTAGACTTGATGGCACTCTCTATATGTTTGTCTTCAGTGACTTTCCAGAGGGCTGCTCTGCCTGGCAGCCTCTATTCTTCATGCTTCCAAATGGGGAGCACAACAGGTCCATAGTCACTGATATTCCCCTCAATCCCCAGGTCAAGTAAGGAGGCATGAAACTAACTATGTTGTTCTCTTTGCCTTGTCTCTCTTCCTTTTCCCCTCCTCCAACAGGGCTAGAGGGGGTAAATACTTACCTTGCAGTCTAGAAGAGAATTTCTTCCACACCAAAATCTTCTCCTTCCTCAAAAGGCACATACATGCTTTTCTCCTTGTTTTGAATTAAAATGGCAGATGGGATGGTAGGAAAGAAAATGAACTAGTCTAACAGAATGGCCAAACAGATTTACCTTCCACATAAGAATGCAAATAACTCCTCAATCTTGTTATAGAGTCATGATATGATGAGCTCCATCAAAGCAGAGTAGAACACCACGGAGGTCAGACCAGAAATACCATATTGAGTTGATTTTGTGTGAGAGAATCTAGTTGCTAATTATACTATTCATAACAGACAGATGGCAGGTATAGAAGCCCAGACTTAAAATGTCTTTATCTAATTGCCTGCCTAAATATATATTTGCAATATGGTCCTCAAAGGGAATACTTTCTTTACCTTAAATTCCATTTCTTTTTCCCCTTTTTTATGTAATTTTATTGAAGTATCATTGATGTATAATAAACCATAGTGTGTTTTGCTCTTTGAGGTTTTTAAAAAGAATCATTTTATTGGGGGCTCCTACAACTCTTATCACAATCTATACATACATCCACTGCGTACATTTGTTGCCATCATCATTCTCAAAACATTTGCTTTCTACTTGAGCCCTTGGTAGTAGCTCCTCATTTCCCCTCCTTCCCCCTTCCCCTCCCTCATGGACCCTTGATAATTTATAAATTATTATTCTGTCCTATCTTACACTGTCCGACATCTACCTTCACCCACTTTTTTGTTGTCCCTCCCTCATGGAGGAGGTTATATGTAGATCCTTGTAATCAGATCCCTCTTTCTACCCCACCTTTCCTCCATCCTCCTGTTATTGCTACTCTCAGCACTGGTCCTGAAGGGTTCATCTGTCCTGGTTTCCCTGTGTTTCCAGTTCCTATATGGACCAGTGTATATTCTCTGGTCTAGCCAGGTTTGTAAGGTAGAATTGGGATCATGATAGTGGGCGCGGTAGCATTTAGGAATGAGAGGAAAGTTATATGTTTCATCGTTGCTACACTGCATCCTGACTGGCTCATCTCCTCCCAGCGACCCTTCTGTAAGGGGTTGTCCAGTTGCCTACAGATAGATCTTGGATCCCCTAACTGTACCCCCCCTCATTCACAATGATATGATTTTTTTGTTCTTTAATGCCTGATACCTGATCCCTTCTACATCTTGTGATCACACAGGCTGGTGTGCTTCTTTCATGTGCGCTTTATTGCTTCTAAGCTAGATGGCCACTTGTGAACCTTCTAGTTTTTAAAACCCTAGACTCTTTATCTTTTGATAGCTAGGCTCCATAAGCTTTCTTCACCTCATTTGTTTATACACCCACTTTTTGTCTTGAGTGATTGTGTCGGGAAGGTGACCATCATGGAATACCAGTTCCTTAAATTCCATATCTATAGGCTTAAGTCTTACCCACAGGAAACCTATTTTTATTTTATCCCTGGAACAAAGTCTTGCAATAATTTTCTCTTTTTGGGTAAGTCCATCCTCAATCACTTATCCTTTAACATTTGCAAGAATTTATCTGTAACCAACCCCATTTACATAGTCTCATTCATGCTATTTCCACAATAATTGCTAATAACCCTATTTTTTAGAATCGGCAGAAAGCATCAGTATCAATATCCCATTGCCACTGAGTTGATTTCAACTCATGGGTACCCTATAGGACAGAATAGTATTGCCTCATAGGTTTCCAAGGCTGACAAAAAATCTCTTTATTGTGAGTTGGGTGAAGGTTTACAGAATACATCCGTTTTCCATTTGACAGTTCACACATATTTTGCTTCATGATATTGACTGCAATCTGCTCAACGTAATATCACTTATCGCACTTCCTCCTTGTATTTCCTGTTTCCATTCCCCCTTCTTTCCTGACCCTTCTGAACTTTATCTTTGAATAAATTATATCCTTTTGATTCAAATAGTTGATTAGTGTTACTTTTTACCTTATAGATCTACCTATTGTTTGGCTAAAGATTGAGCCAAGGGAGTGAGTTCAGTTCCAGATCTGAAGGTGCCTAAGGACAACAGTCTTGTGGGTTCCAAGAATCTCTCTCTGAGCAATACCACTGAACATTTAAAATAAGTTTAAACTTTGTTGCACATATTTCTCCTATTCTATCCCAAAATTCCAAAGCAAACTCATTATCATTGTGTTGAAGCTGACTCATAGAGACCCTACAAGATAGAATAGAACTTCACCCTTTGATTTTTCCAAGGCTTAAATCTTTACCAGAGCAGACAAACTCATATTTCTCACATGGACCAACTGATAGGTTAGAACCACTTTCTTTGCGGTTAGGAGATCAATGAGGAGTCCACTCTGCCATTAGAGCTCGTTAAGAATGCGATCCAGGATCCCCTAATGCTATCCCTCTCAGATCAGTTGGTAGTGGTAATAAATGTAAATCTTAAGGGGGTCAGACTGCCACATCGTAACTCTTCCTTGGGGAAGATGGTGGGTTTGAACTGCTGATTGATTAGCCCTTAAGTGCTTAATTACTGCCTCACCAGGGTTCTCCTTAACATCAGAACAGTGGACACTTATTAGTTTATCTTACTGGTCTCTGTTCCCTAAAAATTGCACTTCATCCACAGGGTTTTCTTCCACAACACACAGCTGCTAGTGTTTTTGGTTTGTTTTTCCACATGACTTCACCTTCCTGGTCAAAGCTGATTTGTCCAGGGCTAAACACACAATGAAAACATAGCCATATTTGCACACTACAAAATTTGAAGTGAGACAGCAAGCTATTTGTTGAGTTTTTTGAATGACTGAAGTCTAAAAGGAAGTGTTATGATACAGGAAACAGTGAGTTTTGATGTCCAGGATCTATGCTGGGGACCCAGTTGGCACTCCGAGTGACTATTCAAAGGGATGGTATGAATTCTCCTCTTCCATGACCTACACATATAATAGATATAACCACTAAGTCCATGATTTGACAAATGTCTTGTGTGATTGAGTTTGGGTTCCCCATAGGATTAGATCCTGAGACAAAGGTTTTAATTAAGCCATTTTCTGGGGAGATATCAATAAGGAAATGGGAAATAGAAAAGGGAAAGAAGGCAGCCAATGAAAAGTACATTATCAAACAATTTAAAATTGTGAGCAACTGAAGGTTAATCTTACTGGAGACACTGTAGAAAATCCACTAGTTATTCTGCCCAGAATGTGAGGGAGTGTGGCTATTTGTCCAACAACTCCTATGGGTCATTGGTTAAGGGTTACTCCAGGAAGCAAGAATTAACTCCACAACCTCCTAAGCCATGCATGCTCAGGTACAGTGGTCTACAGAAACTAGAGAAAGCAAGAAGAGAGATGTGCTGGCCATTCGGAATTAGGCTAGCATGCCAAGTTGTCAGACATGTCAGGTTCTTGAACTATCATAACTTGAAAGTCATCATGATCCTGTGAGATATACCACTGGTATTTCAAACACAAGCATAGTTACCCGTGGTGGAAAATTTTCAGAAAAGCTTACAAGCTAAATAGACTAGAAAGAATAACCTGCCAATCTACATCTGAAAAAAATAGTGGTGTTTGTGGAGCACATTGATAGCAGTGGAATATTGTTTCATATAGTGCAGGATGATGAACCCCTCAAGTTGGAAGACACTCAAAATATAATTGGGGAAGAGCTGTCTCCTCAAAGTAGAGTTGACCTTAGTGATATAAAGTTTTCAGGACCTATATTTGTTGATGTGGCAATGACTCAAAATGAGAAGAAACAGCAGTACTGCAATAACCACTAACAAGAAGATGGGATGCATGAAATATGGATCTAGAAAAATTGGAAGCCATGAAAAAATGGAACACATAAAGATCAAACACTCTAGGTGTTATTGAACTGAAATAGACTGGTATTGGCCATTTTGAATGTCACAATAATATGGTTTACATACCAGAGTAACAAATTTGAAAGGAATGGATGACTTTCATGTTAAAAAAGAGAATGTTTCAACATCGATTCCAATGTTCACCATTGTTCGGTGTAGGATATATTACACCTACAAGGATGAATAATTAATAAAGTTATTATTCAAATTTACACACCAGCCACTAATGCTAACAATAAAGCCATTGAGGATTTTTACCAACCTTTTCAGTCTGAAATTGATGAAACATGCAATCAAGATTACTGATGACTTGAATGCAAAAATTGGAAACTAAGGAGGAGGATCACTAGTTAGAAAATATGGCCATGGGGATGGAAGCCACATGGGAGATCTCATGATAGAATTTTCCAATAAGGATGGCTTATTGATTGAACATTTATTTTTCAGGGATGTAAACAGTAACCATAGACATGGATTATGTATATTGGATAGAAATACACAGGAATTAAATCAACTATATCTGTTGAAATAATCTACTATACATACTCGAGTATAACCCAAGGCAACTAATTTTACCCCCCAAAGCTGGGGTGCTTTTTCAGCATAAAAAATGTGCTGAAAAATCTCGGCTTATACTCAAGTATTTACGGTATAAAGAAGTTCAATATCATCAGTCACGAGACTGGAGACGAACTGTGGAACAAACCATCAATGGCAAATTCAACTCGAATTCCAACAAAATTAAAACAAGTCCCCAAGAGTCAAAGTATGAATTTGAGTATATCTCATCTAAATTAGAGGCTACTTCAAGAAGAAAGTTGACACATTGAACACAAATCACCTGAGATGATACGAGTTCTGCAATAATATCAAGAACATCATAAATAAAGAAATTCAAAGATAATTAAAAAGATAGAAACTAAAGAAAAGACAAAACGGATGTCACCTTGAATGTGGAGTAGCTGAAGCCAATGAAAGAAATGATGAAGTACGAAAAAGAGAGAGAGAAATATAGAAATAATTGATGAAGTAAAGACGCTGAATAAAGAAGCTGAACATAAAATTTCAAAGGGGAATTCAAAAAGATGGAATAAAGAATTATATTAAAAGGTGCAAAGACCTGGAATTAGGACAGCAAAAATGAAAAGCATGTGCATTTCACTAGCTGAAAAAATTGAAGAGAAATTCAAAATACAGAATTACACAGATAGCATCAAAAGAAGATGAAAGGGATTCACTGACCACATGAAGCCCAGGCTCCACAGCGCTGAGTCCAGAAGACCAAGGTAGCATAGGGTTCTCACTGCAGATTGCTCTGAAAGTGCTCACAGTAGTAGGCCCTGGATCAACTGGGGAAAATGTAGAACTCAAAATAAGAAGACTAACCTTAGGATATGATAGGCACTAGTGGAATTCCCATTTGACACCTGACCTCACCTCCATGGCTCAACTTTCAGCCCCCAAATAGGAGACCTATACTGTCAACGATGTACAATTCAGAGCCCAGCATTTGTCAGGGAGTTACTCAGAAGGCAGGAAGGCATGGGAACGAAAGACCAATGGAAACGGCAAACAAAGGGAGGGAATAGGAAAAGTAGTATTGCATTGTAGGTATTGCAATCAATATCATAAAACATTGCATGAATTGTAAAGAAAATCAATATACTCTGTAGATTTTCCCTCACATCACAATCAAAACAGTGTAAAAAGAAAATAAGTCATATGAACGAGTACACTGGTAGATCTTGCTGAAGACCAATTTCCAGTGTTAAAAGATGTCACTTTGAGGAATAAGGCACAGCTGAGCCCTAGTGGTATAGTGGTTACAAACATAATGCATCAGAACCAACCCGGTTGGGTTGCTCAACACAAGATCAGCAGTTCTGCTCCCATACAAAGTTCCAGTATTGGAAACCCACAGGGATATCTCTCCCCTGTCCTATAGAGTTGCTAAGGGTTGGAATCAACTTGATGGCAGAGAACTGGATGTAATCCAGGCTGACTAGAGACACAAATCAAGTGACACTCATATATGTGCAATAAATAGTTTTTAATCAAGAAGTCATTATAGTATTTCTATTTCAAGGAAATATCCCAGGCCAGTCCAACTCAAGTCCATAAGTCCAACACTAGCCCATAAGTTCCTTTCCAACTTACGCAGTTACATGCAATGATGCAGAATGCAGGGATGTCAAAGGCCAGTGATTGCAATGTCGTGTGGACCCAAGGTCGATGGAAGCATGGCAAGACTCTGGCAGCTCTCAACGTGGGCAGGAAGCAGTCAGGTGAATGCAAAAAGAAGGGGAGGTTCCCAGGGCCCTCCTTATGAGAAGGCCATGGCCACAAAGAGGCACCATCAGACTATGGTGTGATTGACAGATTGGATACCAACCTTACACTTTTACATATCTTCAAACTGACATAAAATTATATAACTATCATACTATGGCATTTTCAATCACCTCATATGTACTTGAAAATGGACAATAATTATGAAAGATAAAATAAAAGTTGATGTCTTTGAATTATGATGCTGGTGAAGAATATTGAATATTCCATGGACTTTCAGAAGAAGGAACAAATCTTTCTTGGCGGAAGTAGAGCCAGAATGCTTCCTAGACGTGAGAATGGCAAGACTTCATATCACATACTTTGGACATCTTAACAGCTGAGCATAGTCCCTAGAGAAGGATATCATACTTGGTAAAGTGGAGTGGTGAAAAAAAGAAGAAGGTCCTCAATGGGATGAATTGGCATACTGGCTGCAAAAATGGTCTCCAACATTCACTGTGAGGAAACAGGCTGTGGGTGCTATGAGTTAGAGCCAAATTAACAGTGTCTAACAATGACAACTCCCCTCCCGTGCCCCATCTGTCAATTTGCTGCACTGTGGTAGCTTGTGCTTTGCTGTGATGCTGGGAGTTAGTCCACTAGTACTTCAAATACCAGGCAGGATCACCCACGGTGAACAGATTTCAACACAGCTTCCAGACTAAGAACTGACAGGACGACAAAACAATCAGTCCACTTCTGAGGGATTCACCATTGAAAACTTTATGCATAGCAGTAAAATATTGTCTGATATAATGCCAGAAAATGAGCCCCTCAGATTGCAAAACAATCAAAATATCACCGAGAAGGAGAGCTTCCTCAAAGTAGAGTCCACCTTAATGATAACTCAAAACCTCACAACAGGAGCTGTAGATAACATCATAATAAATGGAGAAAATATGGAAGTTATCAAGGATTTCGTCTTGCTTAGATTCACAACTAATGCTCATGGAAACAACAATCAAAAAACCAAATAACATATTGCATTAGGCAAATCTACTGCACATAACCACTTTAAAGTACTGAAGATCAAGAATTTCACTTAGGATTACGTTGCGCCTGGCCCAAGGCATGGCATTTTCCGCCACACCTTATGCATGTGAAATTTGAACATTGAATGAGAACGACTGAAGGAGAACTGGTGCATTTGAATTAAGGTACTGACAAAAAATACTGAAAGTACCATGGGTGGAGAGAAGAACAAACAAATCTGTCTGAGAAGAAGTGCAGCTAAATGTTCCTTGGCAGATAGGATGGCGAGACTTCATCTCATGTACTTTGCAGATGTTATCAGGACAGACCAGTCCCTGGAGGACATCATACACATTACAGTGGAGGGGTTGCAAAAAGAGGAAGACACCCGATCAAATGGATCTAGACAATTCCTACAACAATGGACTCAAACATAACAAAATTTTTGAGTATGGGGTAGGACCAGGCAATGTTTCATTCTGTTGTGTAGGCATTATTATGAGACAGAACTGACTTGAAGGCATCTAGCAACAAAGTGTACTAAAGCTTCTGGCACCTTCATTTGCTAATGGATTATAATTCAAAATGAGAAAAATCATTGCAACCATTCATTAATAATCAGAACATCAAACGTGCAAAATAAGAATCTAGGAAAATTGGAAATCATAAAAAAACGGAATCTGACCTATAAAGATCAATATCCTAGGCATTGGTGAGTTGAAATAGTCCCTTTGAATCTTAAAATGATAAGAATGACTATGCTGACAATGACAAATTCAAAAGAATGTCTCTTTCATCCTCAAAAAGAGCATTTTTAGATCTATCTTGAAGTGCAATGCTGCCTGTGACAGAATAATATCTATCTTCATACACAAGGAAGGCCAGTTAATAGAACCATTATTCAAATTTTCTCACAAACCACTAAAGCCAATGAAGAATTGTACCAACTTCTTTAGTCTGAAATTGACCACACATGTACTGAAAATGCATTAATAATTGCTGACAATTGGAATGCACACATGGAAACAAAAAGGAAGGAAGAATAATTAGAAACTATGGCTTTGGGGATCGAAAAGAAGCTGAAGACTGCATGAAAGAATTCTGCAAGAGCAATAACTTCCTCATTGCAAACACCTTTATTCAACAACAGGAGCGGCATATATACATGTGGAAAACACAGGAATGGAATTGATTAAATCTGTGGGAAGACATGATAGAGAAGCTCAATATCATTGAGACAAAACAAGACCGGGGGCCAACTATGTAAAAGACTATCAATTACTAATATGCAAGTTCAAGTCAAACCTGAAGAAAATTAAAATAAGAACGCAAAAGAGCCCAAATACAGCCTATATTATATCTGTGGTCGGCTGGGGTTTCTAGAGAAACAAACCAGTGATACTGATACATGTAGAAGAAGGAAATTTATATCAATAAAGAATTTTACATTAAGAAGTCCACACAACAAGAAACCCCAGTCCAACTCCAGCCCATAAATCAGATGCAAACTAGAGGCCCTTCCAGACTCCTGAAGCTGTTGGAGGAATAGCCCAAGAAACAGGAAAACCACAGGTTGGTGGAGGCAGAGTTGGGAGAATCCAAAGTCAACAGGCAGTTGGCAGGCCACAGACAGCTCTTAGGGTCAGCAGGTCTCATGGTGATTGCCATCCCAAGAAGCCAGACGTAGGGTCCAGGGTCATTTCATCAGGAAGAAAAAGAGTGAGCCCATTCTCCACAGTCTACTTATAGCTATGAAATAGGTCATACCTCCAAGGAGAGTGTGACCTGCACCTTCTGAAGATCCTGGTCAAGCTAAATTGACATCAAACCTTACTATCACAATATCTCACCTGCATTTAGAGCCTATCTCAAGAATGGTTCGGACATATTGAACATTAATGATCAGCTACCAGAAGACTTGTGAAATAGCATCAAGGTCATCAATCTTTTTTTTTTTTGTCATGTCACCTGTGGCTATTTATTTATTTATCATAAATCATTTTATTGGGGGCTCCTCAAAAAGATCATTAATAATACAGGAAAGAAAGAAAATACTACAGTGGATATCAGAGGAGACTGTGAAACTTGCTCTTGAACCTAAAGCAGTTAAAGCAAATGGAAGAAATGATGAAATAAAAGAGTTGAACAGAAAAATTTGAAAGGCCAGCTTGAGAAGATAAAGTAAAGAATTATATTGTAACATGTAAAGACCTGGAATTAGGAAAGCAAAAGGAATGAGTACGGTCAGCATATCATAAATTGAAAGAACAGAAGAAAAAATCCAAGCCTCAGATTACAATGTTCAAGAATTATTTATCAAACTATTGAATGATGTAGGGAGAATCCAAAGAATATGGACGGAGTGTACAGAGTCTCTGTTCCCAAGAATTAGTTGAGGTTCTACTAGTTCAAAAGGCCAAGAGGAAGTTGAAGCTGCAATGTAAGCATTAGTGAAAAGCAAGGAAGGGATAGGAATGGAAATATTTCAACACGCTCATGCAGTGATAGTCCATGTCAAGAAATTTGGAAGATAGCTATCTGGCCAACCAACTGGAAGTGATTAATATTTGTGTCCATTCTAAAGAAATATGACGCAACAAAATTTGCAAATTAATTTAAAATAACATTAATATGACATGCAAGTACAATTTTATTGACGATACCTTTAAAAGTAGTTATAGCAATATGTCAACAGGAAGCTGCCAGAAATCCAGGCTGTATTAAAAGAGGGCATGAGGCAAGGTATATCAATGCTGGTTTCAGATGGACCTTGGCTGAAAACAGAGGATACAAGGAAAATGCTTACTTATGTACTATTGACTATGCAGAGGATTTTACTGTGTATCATAACAAACTTTGGGTAGCATATGAATACATATGAGAACAATGGGAATTCCCGTACATTTAATTGTGCTCCTGTGGTACCTGTACACAAACCAACAGGAAGTGGTTCGAATAGAACAAGTGGATAGTGCGTGGTTTAAAATCAGGAGAGTGTGTGTTGTGGTTATATCCTTTCACCATATGTGTTAGACAGGGTTCTCTAGAGAAACAAAACCAGGACATTTATGATTTGATAGATAGATAGAACACGAAGGAATATAACAGCTAATTAGTCCACATAGCAGTACAGAGGACTCAGTTTAACTCACTTCCATGCAACAATAAATATGGCAGTACAGCCAGGCAGCAAACTGCAGAACTAGGTAAGGCAGCCACACACTGGTCTGATCACCAGAGAGCAACTGAGAGATAGGTGTGGCTTGCTGAGCCATTTATCTCTTTGCCCACGAATCAAACTGCGAACTTATTAATCCCACATGTTCTTATTGGCCAGGTTGGCACTATAAACCTACCTATCTATCACACTATACTTATTCAAATAATCTGAGAAGCTGCTCTGTATGAAGAAGTTGAGGCATCTGGATTGGAGGAAGAATCATTAACAACCTGTATTATGCAGATGACCCAATCTTGCTGGCTGAAAGTCAATAGGCCTTGAAGTACTTACTGATAAAGCTCATATAGTACACCTTCAGTATGAATTAGTCTTCAACACTAAGAATACAAATGTCTTCTCAACTTGACAAATATAAACACACAACATCATTACAAATAGAGAAATGTAGCTAAACCCTATTTTACTTGGACCCACAATCAATACTCACAGAAGCAGCAGTCAATAAATCAACGTATTTCATTGGAAAAATCTGTTGTAAAAGACCTCTTTAAAATGTGAAAGAGCAAATGTTTTACTCTGGGGATTAGCAAATTATGCCTGCTTTTAGCCTTGATATTTTTAATCACCTTAGATGCATGTGAAAGGAGTCTTAATTTCAGTGTCTGGTATGGGTTGAATGACTAACATCAAGGTTGGTGGTTCAACCCACTTGCTGCTCCACAGAAGAAAGAGGAAGCTATTTGACCCTGTAAAGATTTACAGCCTTGGAAACCCTAGATGGTCACTATGAATAAGAATAGACTTGATGGTAATGTTTGACATATGCATGTGAAAGATGGAACATAAATAAGGAAGACTGAAGAAAATATGATGATGCCTTTAAAATATGATGTTGCAAATAATATTGAATATACCATGAATGCCCAGCAGAACAAAGAGGTCTATCCCGGAAGAAGTACAGCCAGAATGTATTTTAGAAGTGAGGATGGTAAAACTCCATTTCATATACTTTGAACATGGTATCAGGAGAAATTAGTCCCTAGAAAAGGACAAAATACTTGGTAGAGCATCGTCAAAAAACAGGTAAGCCCTGAATGAGATGGATCAACACAGTGGCTGTAACAATAGGCTAAAATATGACCATTGTGAGGATGTCACAGGACTAGAAAGGCTTTTATTCTATTGTGCATAGGGTCACTATAAGTGGCAGTGCGTGAGTTTTTGTTGATTAACAACACTGGGATATGAGCAATGTCCCCATGGCATATGCTAAACTGTCACCATGCTGGACACAGTTGATCTTTGTGGCTTTAGAGGGTAATTATTTAGAGGGTTATGATTCCACTGAATTTTTTTCTGTGTATTCAAACTATTCCATCCTAAGATTCCACAGATCTATCCAAACCAAGCTCACTGCCATTGAATCAATGCTAACTCATATCGACCCTACAGGACATGGGTAAAATTGTACCTGTGAAGTTCTGAGACTGTACCTCTTTACAGAGTAGAGTCCCATCTTTCTCCCGAAGAGCAGCCGGTGATTTCAAATTACCGACCGTGCAATTAGCAGCCCAATGTGTAACCAAGAACTATTCAGGGAAGCTAGAGGGAGAGCATGAAAAGAAATGAGTAGTTGAGGTGGTTGGATGCACATCCATCCCTTTGTTCTACTCTCTATGACTTTTTCTGAGTTCATTCAAAATGTAAATTAAGACACAAAATAGAATTCTATCCAACCCTGCTATATGCCTAAACAGTATCCATTTTTCTCATTCTTACTACTAATAGAAGCTCAATTTTGTTTAGGGTGATAATGTACCTACTTAAATCGCTCACTCCTAGGCTCCCTTGCAGCTATGCATAAGCATTTGACCCAGTTTGGGCCAAATATGTGTAGGTGAAAGATACTGAGTAGGACTCCCAAGAAAGTTTTTGTTGTTGTTTAAGGCAAAACACTTGTCTGGCATAACCCATTTCATTTTTGTCCTTGGCTCTTCTGCTGTCATGCTCCCTAGTCAGAATATTGAAAGATGAGAGAGTCACATAGGTTACATGAGTTTGGCAAACCAAAAAGCATGCATTCTCCTATATCCAAGATGAGTCCCTGAGCAAATACGCCAGACCTAGGCTACCTATTTCAAGACTTACTGTTGTATAAGACAAACCCCTGTGTGGTGCAAAGGGTTAACACAATTCACTGCTAAGACAAAGATGCCTTGGAAGAAAAACCTGGCAATCTACATTTAAAAATTCAGCCCTTGAAAACCTCATGGGGCACAGTTCTACCCTGAATCATATGGGGTAAGTGTAAATCAGAATCAATTCAGTGGCAACTGGTTTGGTATTTTTGGTGTTAATATAAGAAAAATTAAGCTTTTGTGATTAGACCACTAGAGTCGGTTTGTTTTTTCCCATGTAGCCAGATGCAATTTGGACTGATAGAGAAATAATTAAAAGAATGTAGAGTTAAGTAAGCGTAATGATTATGGAACTAATCATTTAGCAATGGGCTGCTAACCACAAGGTCAGTAGTTCAAATGCACCAGTCACTCAGGGGGAGAAAAGTGAAGCTCTCTGCTTCTGTAAAGATTTATAGTCTTGGAAGCCCTATATGGGGTTGCTATAAGTTGTAATCAACTTGATAGCATTGTATTTGTTTGAGTTTGGTGACTAGTATGTAAGCTTTGAGGGGGTAGTAATAGGTACTTTGAATACTATTCTTAGCACTATAGGTATTATGTCTTTTGCAAATGGATAAACGAACAAATGCGATATTCATTTTGTGTTTTCTGTAGTTTGCCTTATTCTTCCAAGAAGATTGCTCAAGTGTTAAGACCCAGTCTTCTCTGGCATACTTGAATAAAAGAATAACTGATAGACACAGACTTGAACCCTGGCCTGTGTGATCTTGGGTGTGTCACTGTTTTTCAATCCATTTCTCATCTGTGAACTGGGGATTACACACGTAGCCCACAGGGTTGTTTTGGAGATTCAGAGTAATGTGTGTGTCTTGGATTGAGTGCCCTTGCATGCCGAGCTTATTCCTCAGGCCTGGGTGCAGGGAGTCTATTTGAGATCTGATGGCAGGGAGTGGGAATAGGAAAGCAGACGCAAGACTGAGTTAGGGGGAGAAGCAATCACAATGGGAACGGGGTGTTGAGGCTTTTAATGTAGGATACAGGAGCTTGATTCCCCCAGGACTTCTGAGCAACATGGGTTCTGTCCTAGAATTGTCTACCAGAAACAGGAGGCTGGGCTCTTCTTCGCCTGTAGTGGTGTTGAGCATTCCTCTTAGTAAGGTGACCTCTCCTACCTTCCTGGGTTTGGCTTTCCATGCCTTTGAAAAGGCTTCGAGGCAGAAGGACATGGAGAGCTGCGTGCTGCACAGTTGTGATAAGACACCATTTCAGCAGGAGCCTGCACTTACATAGAGCCGTTCGCCACTGCTATGATGGATATCAGGAGGAGCCCTGGAAGTGCAGTGGTTACAAGTTGGTTTGCTAACTTCAAGGTCAGCAGTTCAAAACTACTAGCTCCAAGGAAGAAAGATGGGGTTTTCTACTCCAATAAAGAGTTGTAGTGTTTGAAACTCGCAGGGGGCAATTGTACACTGCCCCACAGGATCGCTATGAGTCGGTATTGACTGGAAGGCAGTGAGATGGTGTCAGAGATGGGTCAAAGAAATGTGGCATGGCAACCCTAAGAATCTGCTACAGAACCATAAAGTGCCTGGGATAGATGAGTTTATTGTGCTTGACCTTTTAAAATCATCAAACGGGCAACAGTTAGAAAGACAAACATACCAAGTGTCATTGGAGATCCGGGGAAAGCAGAGAAACACTGCTAATGATGCAGGTTTGCTGCACAGCAATCTGGCAGAGCTTAGTGAAAGCCCATTGAATGGACCCTGGGACCTAGTGAGCCCCTCCTGGGCATACAACCAAAGAAGCGCAATCACTGAGTTGACTTTCATTCCTCATGACCCTATCAAACAAAGCTGAATGGTCCCATGATGCTTTCAAGGCTTCTATTGGGAAGTAGACAGCCATGCCTTTATCCCACAGTGTGTGGAAGACGGCTTCAAACTACTGACCTTTGGGTTAGCAGCCAAGCACTTAATATCTCCCCCATCAAAGCTCTCTCCTGGATGTATAAAAACAAACAGAACCCCAGTTGATTCTTCCTCATTAGCAACCCTACAAGGCACAGTAGAATTGCTGCTATAGGTTTACAAAACTAAATTCTTATGACAGCAGACAGCCTCTCTTTACTCCATGGAATAGCTGGTGGGTTGGAACTGCTCACCTTGGGGTTAGCAGCCCAACGCATAATTCCTGGGTATATAGGCCAAGCTATTTATCCAATTCACAGGGCCCTTGGGGCATTTTTACAAGAATGGTCACCACGCTGATACCTGCAGTAGAGAAGAGTTGGAGCCGAATTGGATGCCAATCAACAGACAACTGAAGAAGGAAACAAAAGAAAGATGATGATTGCTCATGACCAAGTGGCACGCAGCAGCACATGCAATTGATATGCAGCATGGCAATAACTCTTAATGACATTGCAAGGAGTTGAAAAGGTCAGAAACTGAATGAGATTTATATTGCAGTACCATTCATGGAAGCTGAAAGCCCATTCACCAAGCAGCATGGTCTAGTGCACATGGCAGCATGGTCTAGTGCACATGGCTGTATGCCTATAAGGACACACACACACACCAAGCACCCAGCAGGGGGTACTAGTCTGAAGAGGGGAATGGAAGTGATGTGAATGTGGAAAAGGAGGGACAAAACACAAGCAGGGCCTGACATTTATCAGGGTTCACGGTGTGCTATAAAGTAGGCATGATTAATCACTTCCCTGTACCAGAAGGCTGAGCTAGATTTTTAAAGCAAATCGAGTGCCTGGAACACAATGGTTGTTAGCTGCTGTTGAGTCAGCCTCCAGTCCAACTCACTGTGACAACCAGCTCCCAGTGACTCCATGGGCAATATTCTCCCTGGTCCTGCACCATCTCTTTGGTTGTGCATCAGATTGTGATTCACAGGGGTTTTCGTTAATTGGTTTTCAGAAGTAGAATACCAGGCTCTTCTTCATCGCTCATCTTAGTCTGGACACATCACAGAAACAGGTTCAGTCTCATAGCCGCACCCAACCAAGCTTCCCCATTTCAGTATCATAGCAACACAGAAATCAGTTCAGTACCACAGCAATAACCAAGCATCCCCCTGACAAATAAGTGTTGGATGCACATGAGTTGCATTGTCTTGGACTCAAACCCAGATCTCCCACATGGAAAAGGAGAATTCTACAACTGAACCACAATTTACCCTCAGAATATAATAAGTATCCAGTAAATGGTTATTAAGAATGTGGCTGCCAGGAAAATCCACCAATTTCCTGCCAAGGCTTAACACTAATATCTTCCCCCACACACTAGAAGGCTGCAGAGGAATGACTTTCTCCATGCCAGCCCTGGTATCTAGACAAGGGACCCTAACACTGAACCACTGAGCCCCAGCAGGCTGGGGAGCAATGTCAAATTGGATGAGGGACAATCCTGGTTGAGTTAGTTCCCCTAAGCTCGTAGGGCAGTTTAGCATGTCCACAGCTGTGTTCAGAATAGCCATGCGATTACCACCGAGAGAAATTCTACATGCTTTCACACCCAATGCTAGTCGTTGCAGCCATCGTTGAGTACAGTTCATGCTCATCACTATCTAGAACTCATGGTGACGCTGTGGGTGAGCCATTGGGCAGGTAACCTCAAGGTTGGCAGTTCAAAGGCACCAGTTGTTCTCTGAGAGGAAGGTGAGATGATCTGCTCCTGTCAAGATTTAGCCTGAGGAATTTTATATAGGGTCACAGTGAGTCAGGATCAACTCAATGGTGTGGGTTTGGTTTATTAGACCCACCATCAGATCATATTTAATGGATTTATTAACATGTATATTAGCCACAAATCCAATGTCTTTTATTTTTATCACTGCATTTCAATACAATTTGTGCCTTTGTGATTCTGTATTTCATTGGAGGTATTTGGAAATATTATTCTGGGGAGTGGGCAGGTGTTCCATAGCCAATCCTAAATGCCAAAAGGATCCATGGGGTTGCAATGGTTAAGACCCTCTAATAGAGTTTATCAAAGAGCCCTGGAGGCACAATGGTTAAGTGCTCATCTGCTATCCAAAAGGTTGAAGGTTTGAACCCACCAGTGGCTCTGTTCTTGGAAGAAAAACCAGGCAACTCATTCTTGTAAAGATTACAGCATAGAAAAGCCTAGAGCAGTGGTTCTCAAACTTCCTAATGCCACAACACTTTCATACAGTTCCTCATGTTGTGGTGACCTCCACAACCATAAAAATATTCTCATTGCTGCTTCATAACTGTAATTTTGTTACAGTCACCCTGTGCAAGGGTCCCACAGGTTGAGAACCATTGGTCTAGAGAGCTCGGCACTGATGCATTGAGTCACTATGAGTTGGACTGGACTAGAAGGTTCCTAACAAAAACGCCAACAATCATTTTTTACCATGACCTTGTTAACTCAAAAAGATTAATAAGCAAATTCACAAATGAGGACATCCAGTTGCCCCTCCAAACTGGAGAAGCATGAGTTAAATGGTGACCCTGACCCCACGGTGTCCTCCAGCTGGTGCCATGCTGCCTTTATTCCTTCTGCCTCTCAGTTCTGTGGAGAAGAAGGGGAAAGGGAGGGAAAGAAAAAGAAAGAAATGAAAAGATAATTTTCCCAGCTTCTTCACATCACTGAATTGAACTTTACTTTTAATAAAAGTATTATGAAATGGAAATGGTGCTTTCACTATTTTGCTTTCAGGTGATATTCAGAGACATGGTGCTGGTAATTATTTGAGCCAGGGAGGTTAGTGTGCAGATTTTCTGAATATGGTTGAGCCACATGCCCCCTTCCAGGCCTAGCATTTCCCTGGGCTATGAGAAGTTATAGACAGTCTACCCTCTTCTTCCTCCGACTTCGCTGCAAACCATGGACACACTGGTTCTGACTTGACCTGGCTCCAGTACAGAAAAAAATATCCTCCTTGCATAATTGTAGTGCTTGATTTGGAAGGCACCCAGATACAAATCTCTCTTCTGGTGGCATAATGGGTTATGTGTTGGGCTATTAACTGCAAGGTCAGCAGTTGGAATTCACCAGTCGCTCCTTTGGAGAAGATGAGGCTTTCTTCTCCCATAAAGAGTTATAGCCTTAGATGAGTATAAAAACTCAAAATGCATTGGCAGAGATTCCACAGAGAATAAGCCTCCATTAAATCCCCTGGGACCATTCACCAGGGATGGGATTAAACCCTGCTCACCGTCAGTACATCAGAAAGTGTATTGTTGCAGATATGATTAGGTTAAAAATTAACATCTTATCATTTGTCTTTACTCTTAAAACGTTTTTCATTTGTTCTTTTTTTAATTTTCTGCTTTCCTTTTTATTGAAAAATTAACTAATGTCACTAAACAAGTAGAGAATTTGTTAAATGAAAATCTAATCGGTTATGTAAACTTTCACTGAAAACATAACACAATTTTATTTTTACAAAGAGTTATAGCCTTGGAAACCCAGGAGGCCGCAGTATTTTCTCTCGATAGGATTGTTATGCACCCAATGGCAATGAATGTTGTTGGATTTTGTTTCTTTATTGTTTTCTGTAGCTATGGTGGGGTATAGGGGTTATGTGTTGGGCTGCTAAACGCAATGTCTGAAATGGCAAATTTGAAATCCCAAGCCACTCCAAGGGAGAAAGATGAGGCTTTCTACTCCCCTAAAGAGTTCCAGTCTCAGAGAAGCCAGTCCACAAAGAGAACAACATGGCTGGCCCCACTATGAGACATGATGCCCCTCAGTGACCAAGGGTGATACAGGGGACAGCACTGGAGACACAGTGTGTGAATTGCACCTAACCTGATTCCACCACACCGAGGCAAAGTGTGGTGGAGTGCAGTGGAACAGCAAGGGAATGGAGTGGCAAGGTCCCCAGGGAATGCTGAAAGTGGACTTTGGGGCCAGGTTGTGGTGCCTCAACAGACTGGATTGGAAAACACTCCTAAGGTCCAACAAATGATCCTTGAACTAACTACAAGGTCTTCTTTCTTGATGTGTTTTGTTTTGTTCTTTGTCAGTGGTTTGTTTTTGTTGTTTTGTTGTCTGGTTGTAAACTGTTGCTTTGTTTTCCTCTGTCTTGTTTTCGTGCATGTTAGTGTCTCCACAGGTCTGTCTAAATAAGAGAGGCTGGATGAACTATCTGGAGGAAAAACAACAGGACTGAGAGTTCCGGGGGCACTTGGGATAGGGGGAGGTGCGGGGGTAAGGAAGTGGTGTTAACAAACACAGGGACAAGGGAACAACAGGGGACTCAATATGGTAGTGAGGGGGAAGTGGCAGGCCTGGTAGGGAATGATCAAGGGTAAGGTTACGTAACACACACACACACACACACATACGGAGAAAGTGGTGAACTTCACAGAACGTAGTGGGGACTTCACAGAAAGGGGGGTTGATAGCCGTGAACAGGGTTGGTATGGGTCTTGTTCTATCCATTTGAAAGTCTCTAGGCTAAACAGAAATGTCCTGGTGGTATAGTAAGTTAAGTGTTGGCCTGCTAACCACCAGGTCAGCAGTTGTGAATCCACCATTTCCTCCATGGAAAAAAGATGAGGCTTTCTATTTGAGTAAAGAATTATAGTCTCAGAGACTCATTGAGGCATGTTTATTCTTCCCTATAGGGGCGCTGCGAGTCAGAATGAACTCAGTACAGTATGCAAGTAACAAGCTGTGCTAATACCATTCCAGAGAGACAGTGGTGTTCCAGGGACATTGGTTTTGCCTGGCCCCTGACCCTGAGGAAGCATGAGGTCTTCAGGTCCTCTCCTGCTGCTCTTCTTTACCATCCTCCCATATCCTCCTCTGCACCCCCAAGTGGTGGGCATGATTTATAAACACAGAAATCCACTTACTCCTTTGAAAAAGTGGTTTACTTCACCCCAAAATTTGGAGAACTGTGTCGTCTCCCTTTCAAAGTAAATTATACGATGAACATACAATATTGATTGCAGGCATGTGGATTCTTAATCCTCAAGTTCCCATGAAACCCTGCTTTCCATGGCAAATCAGCCCGCCATTTCAGCATGCCAGTATTGCCAGGAGAAAGGAGCCTCAGCAGCCACCACTGCTCCGCAGCCTGCTTTTCACGGTCACGTGGGGATGTCAGAGTGCCCCACACCTCGTGCACTTGACTCAGTGCTTGCTTGCAGGGGTTGCATTTCGTTAGAGCCCAACAACTTCCGAGCATTGGCAAATTCCCTCAACCAAAGGTGGGCAGTGGCCTCATAATGTCACCAGTCATTAACCACCAGCAGGGTTGCGTTATGCTCGTCAGTGCCGTCATGTGCAAGGGGAAAGACAATTCCCACAGGCTGCCAGCTGTTTTTGGGGAGGGAATGACAAGTGGGGAAGCTGGGGGTCCTCACCCCAGCAGCCACAGTTCCTGGCTCCAGGCCCTGCCCCAGGCTGTGCCAGGACGAAGAGCCTGGACTCTCAGAGACTCCATAGCTCGATTTCCACTCAGGTTGTGTTGTGTTGATCATTCCTTCCCTAGGCTGCCACCCATCTGTCAGTTTGTCATCATGTTGTCATTTGTCTATAGCTGTGATTGCTGTAAGCGGTGTCACCAGCTACGATTATAACCAGAGCAAGCCACTCTGGACACGCTTCACAAGAGCATCCAAGCTAGGACACACTGGGAAGAAAGACCTGATGATGTACTACTGAAAATGAGTCCATTGAACCCTATGGATCAAAAGAGAATACCGTCCAAACAAGTACTGGAAGAGGAGCACCCTAGGTGGGAATACACTCACACTATTCAGTGGGAGGACTCCCTGGGTAGTGTTTGACTAGCACCCAGGAGGTCGGCAGTTAAATCCCACCCAGAATCCAAGAGGTGCCTAAGGAAGGTAGGCCTGAATATCTGCTTCCAAAAGGTCACAGCCTTAAAAACCCTATGGAACAGTTCTACTCTGAAATGCATGGGGGTCGCTATGAGTCAAAATGGACCGAAAAGCAGCTAATAACAACAACACTGTATAAAGAACAACACTGCAAGTCCTTAGGACAAAATACACAGCAGGCACAATAGCCTCGACCCCACAGGATAGGGCAACTTATTTTCCTTTGTACCAGAGCCCGGAACTGTACAACGGAATGAAACCCTGCCTGTTCTTGTGTCATCACCACAGTCGTTGGTCCATGTTGAGCCCATTGCTGTAGCCACTGTGGACATCCATCTTATCAAGGGTCTTCTTCCCTCTTGCTGCCCCTGTACTTTAACAAGCATTATGTCCCTTCTTAAGAACCAGTCTCTCCTGATAGCATGTCCACTGGATGTGAGATGAAGACTTGCCATCCTCACTTCTAAGGGGCATTCTGGCTGTGCTTCCTCCAAGAGGGATTTGCTTGTTCTTCTGACAGCCCAGATGACTTTCGGTATTGTTTGCACATCATTCACATGCATTGATTCTTCTTCAGTTTTCCTTACTCACTGTCCAGCTCTCACATGCAATTGACCATTGAAACTACTTACCTTGAATTCAGAGCTTAGGGTACACTACCCAAAGCCACATAGCTTGTGAGCGGCTGAAACATGTCTGCTGCCAGGATCTGTCCGATTTATTTTATTGAAACATCATACTCAAAAGGTGCTTTAGGCAAACATATTTTGTCTTTTGACTACATGTCCCTATAATATAACCAGGCTCAGACCCTCACATTGTAATGATTCAGCTATATGTCTGAGAGGTAAAAAGACCGCCAACCATATAACTGATGGGAGAATAGGTACTGACTGTCACCTGCAATGCCATTCCTTCAATAAATATTTGTTGAGTGTTATTCAAATGACAACATTTTGCAAAGCTTTAAGAAGACCCAGATGTAGAGAACACAGTCCCTGCTCACAGGAGACTCACAGATACTGCATCAGGGCCTTCAGATCAGGGACACCACAGATAGATGCTGAAAGAAAAATCATAAAAAGAAATAGCAACCACGCACGGAATCCAGGACAGATAAAATCCTCAGGAACAGTAATGGGAGTAGCGATACTGTGGTACCTTTTTAATCTCCCATCATCTTGCATAGGGGTGGAGTCCAGTCTGTCACTCAGGCCATAGCCAGTGAGGTCTCAATGTGGGCATGGCCTTCTCTTGAGGATTCTGGCAACTCCTGTATTCTTTCCTGGGGGTGAGAGACACCCATGACTTGATATTCCTGCTGACAAGATACATGGATCTACATTGACGGCAGCCAGAGCCTTGAACGGGGAGGAGTCATGTGGAGACCCATGCCACTTTCCACCTCCACTGGGTCCATAAGACATTCCACCGACTGCCCTGTGATCTTCCAGCACTTGGTGTCATTGCATGTGTTGCATAAGTCTGAAAAAAATTTACACACTGTTATTGGCTATATGGGTTAATTTCGTACTTATGGACGTGGTCTGGACTGGGCTGGCATGTTTTCTTAATATACAATTATTCTTCTATATAAAGCTTTTTTAAGACACATGAGTGTTTATGAATGTGCTTCTCTAGTCAACTCGAACTGACTCAGATACCATGAGGGCACAGGGTGGCTGTGTAGGGAAGGGGAGGAAAAGGGAACTGATAACAATGGAACACACACACACACACAACTTAGGGGCCGAATAACAGAAATATGGGTAGAGGGACACAGAAGACGGTGTGTATAAAGATATTAATTTATATATAATTTAGTAAGGGTGTGAGGGTTGAGGAAAGAGGGAAAAAACAGGAGCTGATATCAAAGGGGTCAAGTAGAATGATAGTGTTTAGAAAATGATGGTGGCAGCATATGTACAAACTCGCTTGATCTAATTGATTTATGGATTGTTATATTATCTGTCAGAGCCCCCATTAAAATGTGTTCTTTTTTCGATAACAACATAAACTCACTGCCATGGAGTCAATTTTGACTCAGTATAGAACACCCCCTGTGGTTTCCTCGCTTGCTATTCTTTAAGGAAACAGAAAAACTTTTCTTTCCCCTGCAGAGTGGCTGGTGGTTTCAACTATTGACTTTGAGGTTAGCAGGCACCATAGCACCATGATTCCTAAGGATGCTGATAGAAAGGGAGAACCTTGTGGAACATAATTTAAAATTCTTTAATTATCTAGACTTACTTAACTGGAAGAGTCCCAGAGACTATGACCCTGAGTTACTCTTCAAACCTTTAATTGAAACTGTCCCCTGAAGTCATCTTTAAACTAAATAACAATTTAGCTCTTAAAGGATTGCATCCTTGAGTATTGCAGTCTTTAAAAAATCAGCACAAATCTAAATGGGCTACAGATAAGTCAAAATATATGTGAGAGGGTTGTGGCAGAGAGATTAAGTAAAAAGAAAGGAAACACCTAGAATAGAAAGAACAAGAATGCTAATTCATATGAAGCGTGTGACCAATGTCACTGAACATTGTGTCCAGAAAGGGTTGAAATGGAACAGATTTTGCTTTGTATGTTTTCACATATCAAAATTAAATACTAGTAGAAAAAGAGAGAGACTCGCATCTGTTTGAGGCAGAATACCAAATACTGGGTTATATATAATGCTAAGTATTGAAATATTATCCCATTTTCATATGGCAAATATGGAAAGCCAAGGATGGAGTGAGGCATTCACAGGGGAGATGGCATTTGAATGATCCAGGAAAATGGCTAAAGAACATGCTCACTCCCGAGTGTTTCCACTGGGTTCGCAAACACATCAGCAAATGAATGTCAAATAACCCGTCTCACCCTCTAACTCAGAGCTGTGCAACCGAACTCTCTTCTATGATGAAAATGTTCCAGAGCAGTGATTCTCAACCTGTGGGTCGCGACCCCGTTGGGGGGGGGGGTCGAACAATGCTTTCACAGGGGTCATCCGATTCATCACAGTAGCAATATTATAGTTATGAAGTAGCAACAAAAATAATTTTATAGTTGGGAGGAGCACCACACATGAGGAACTATATGAAAGTGTCACAACATTAGGAAGGTTGAGAACCACTGTTCTAAAGGCATGACATCCAATCTGGTAGCTACTACATTTTATCAGGAAAGACCAGTCCATGGAAAGGGACATCATGCTCGGTAAAACTGAAGGTCCACAAGAAAAGAGACTGATCTTCAAGGAGATGGGCTGACACCATGGCTGCAACAATGGACTCCAACCTAACAACCATGGCGAGATTTGGCACAAGATCACGCAGTGTCCTCAAAGTAACATCCTTGATCTTCAGTCTTTTTAAGAGATCTGTTGTAGCACATTTAGCCAATGCAACGTGTCGTTTGATGTCTTGACTGATGCTTCCTTGAGCATTGATCTGGCTTAGGGTTTAAAAATTCCCCTTGGCTTCTCAATCATACAGGAGGCCCACACAGTGATCATCTTTCCTCACTACACAGAGTGTCATGCCCCACTCACATTGGTCTCCTTGCTGTTCCAGGAAGAAGCTTGGAGAACCCAATCACAAGGTCTTTTGCACTGACTGTCTCCTACCTGGAACACTTTGCCCACCACCAGATGGCCACTCCTGTGTCTTCCTGCCTTATTCAAGTACTGCACTGTCAATGAGATCTTCCTTGGCTGCGATGCACTACTTGCCCCAAGTTTCCCATCCAGCGCAGTTTAGTGAGAAAAATCTCACTGCTACCTGCCAGGGGGGAGCCTCGGCACTGGCATCTCAGAAAATGGAGCATAATCAGAACAGAAATGTGACCCTACCTCTCATGCTGAAAGGCTGCTAACTGCAAAATCTAAACCACCACACAACCAGCCACTTCTCAGGAGAAAGGCTGAAAGTTAGTCTCAGAAACCTACAGGGGAAGTTCTACCCTGTCTTATAGGGTCATTATGAGTCAGTATCAACTCTATGGCAGTAAATTTGCATTTGGGAGGGGGCGCGTTCTAAGGAGCTCTGGGTCACATACCCTGATCAATCCAACTGGCAGCTGCATCAGCTGGCTAAGGCTTCAAAAGACTGAGTAGGTAACCCAGAGCTCATTGCTGTTGGCAGAAACTTGTGGGGGGTCAGAAGGACTTGAGGTGATGGTGTCCTTCTCAGTGGCCTCAGATAATCTTCTCCCCGGTCTGGGCATCAGCATCTTCTTTGCAAAATGGGATGATTGCATTAGAGAACCACTAAACTCCTATATACCTGAGCAACCAGGAAGCAATTGTGAATCCTGGAGAGGAGCAAAGACTATGCTGGTGGCTCTGCAAATCTTGGGAAGCCTGGATCCGATGCGGCTGGAACTGTCCACTGCGAGGCACCAAGAATCCCGAGAGCTGTAGTTCAGGTCTCCCCCTTGCCTGTGTACCATGGAAGATTTAATAAATGTTCTCCTCATGCTACCTTTAGGATCCTTGGTGGCAAAGTGGCAAAATCCCTTCACATTGGCCTGTTAACTGCAGGGTTGGCAGTTCAAACGCACCTGCTGCATTCCTGTAGAAAGGGCAGCTTTCAACTCCCACAAAGAATTGTTGTTTCAGAAATCCACAAGGACAGTTGTATCCTGTAACTATGGGTCAGAACTGGCACAATAGCAGTTCGTGATTGAGCTTTAAACTACATTTGAGACTGGGGTCTATTGTGAATTCCCCTACCTGTCCATTGGGTGTCATGGGAAGAAAGTAGATAGGAGAAAAAAGGGTAGGAGGCAGTGAGGGAGGAGGGTAGAATGTACTGGAGTAACACATTCTGGCAGAAAATTGTGTGTATGTGTGTGTGTGTGCGTGTTCTATTGTAATTCACACAGATTATGGGTGGGGGAGGGAACTGAAAAAGTAAATATCCATGAAAAAGAAAAATTTTTCTCTTTGGTGATTTTCCTTTTGTTGAGCTAAGGGATGGAGAATGTACTGCATGGACGTGACCAGCCACTGGACCGGTGTGCTGTTAACACACCCTCCTGCCTTTGCATGCTGGGGGCCTCTCTGTAAACAGAAGTGACTTGTGACTTTTGATTTCCTGGGGCTCTAAAGAGAACCCGAGGATAGAAGTTCTAAATCGTGAACAAAGGAGAGACAAAGGGTTAATGACAGGACAGAATTTTGAAGTTTCATTGGATGAACACAGCGCCAGCATCCAACAAGCATGCCAAAGGCTGAACTCTGCCCGGAAGTAATGAATGAGCACTGCCTTTAGCCCGTGTCCTCACTCTCCCCGTCTCCTGCACTCCAAGCCAGCCTCACTAAGAGTAGTCAAAGGTGACATGGTGGTCCTTTCATCTCTCTCTGACCCCTCACGCTGCCTTCACCTCTATCCAATTTGCTTCATCCTTCCCCCTTCTCCCTGATCTTCCTCGTGGAAAGATCTAATTCATACTAACTGTTAAGAGCCAGTTAGCACACAAGAGAGGAGACATCTCCTTCCTCAGCCTATGCTTCAGAAAAGGAAACTCAGGTTTGAGCTCATTTGCCCAGCTGTCAAAGGTCCCATCACAGGCAGGACAATGATGTGAAAATTCAAGCAAGCAGCCCCAGAGCCAGAGCTCCTAACCCTCATCGACTGCTGTTCAAGTCCATGGGGTGGAGTGGTGAGAAGCTAACCAGAGACTGAGAGCCAAGGTAGATACCCAAGGCTTACATGCCTGGTTACTCACTCACTGCCATTGAGTCAATGCTGACTCATAACAACCCTATAGGACAGGGTAGAATTCCCCTGTGAGTTACTGAGGATGTATCTCTTTATAGGAATAGAAAGCCCCATCTTTCCCTTGTGCAGTGGCTAGTGGTTTTAAACTGTTGCACAAAGCATAACCATAACACCATCAGGACTCCAAAACATGCCAGGGCAATCAATGGTTCTGTGAGATCTCTCAGGATAGAGATATACCTCGGTCCTTGGCTACACACGAGAAAGCATTCAGGCCCAAGCCTAGTTTGTGATCCAAGTGAGTTTTATGAGAATTAGAAGAAGTTTCAGGTTTATACAGGCACCTGCAGGGCTCCTGAGAAGTGTGTTGCCTCCCTAGAAGCTGCTCTGAAAGTCATGAGGTCTGCTCAGTGATCTGCCTTTTCAATTACTCCACGAGGGGGGCGTGGTGGATGACCCTGGTTGAACTCATAGGTTGAATTCACCTGGCCTAGGTAGGCCAATTCAGGTGCAGCACCCACCCAGGTGTACCTCCCCTTCCTGGCTGGGAACATGAGCCTTTGAGCATGCTCAGTGTACCACTCGTTCATGGAAAAAAGACTCAGACTGCTGACCATGTGTAATGGATGCCTCAGTCCCTAAGCTAAACTACCTAATAGTTCCAAAACCCCACTGCTGTGTAGCATTCACGAACTTGGGCAGGAACACATCCTTACCATGAAGAATCCTGGCGGCCCAATGGCTAAGCACTTGGGTTTGGACTGCAGTCAGTGGCAATACAGGAGAAAAGGTCTTGCCATTGTAAACATTCCACTCCACTGCCATCAAACCCAAAGGACCTCTGGTGACATGGTGGGCTACTCACAGAGCTACTAATCGCAAAGTCAGCAGTTCGAACCCACCAGCTGCTCTGCGGGAGAAAGATGAAGCTATCTAGTCCTGTAGAGACATATCTCAGAAACCTACAGGGAAAATTCTACGCTGTCATGGGCTACTAAAAGAACAACCTAATCTGCCTTGGAAGAAGTCAGGCCAGAGTGCTCCTTAACAGCATATATGGCAAGACTTTGCCTCACAAATTTGTTGGACATATTGCCTGGAGAAGGACATCCTGCTTGGTAAAGTGGAGGGGCAGCTCAAAAGAGGAAGGCCCTCAATGAGGTGGATTGACACCATGGCTGCATCAATGGACTCAGGCAGAGAACAATTGTGATGATGGTGCAGGACCTTGCAGTACTTTGTTCTGTTGTGCACAGGGTCACTATGGGTCGGAACCCACTCGATGGCACCGGACAGCAACAACAACAAGTATACAAGATCACCATGAGTTGGAATCAACTCTATAGCAGTGGGTTTTGGGTCTGTCATGGACCCAATGCTGGCTCGTAGTGACCCAATCATGGGTTTCTGAGGCTGTAAATCTTCATGGGAGCAGAGGGCCTCATCTGTCTCCTGCCGAGCAGCTGGTAGGTGTGAACCCCTGACTTTGCAGTTGACAGTCCAACGCTTCCCTTAAAATACCCCCCAGGTCTCCTTTGGTAACGATTACAGGCTAGGAAACCCAGTGGGGGCATTTCTACTCTGTCACATGATGTCATCCTATGTCAGAATGGACTCAATGGCAACTAACACCAACCCCACCACTTTTACCTCCATCCCAACCTGTGCTAGGCTCTTTAAGGAATTGACTTTTTGCACTGCCACTGAGCGAGCTATGAGCACGCACGCCAACAAGTAACTTCTGGTCCTCAACTAGGGATCAGCTGCACATGTAAGGATGTGCTTCTAAGGTGGAAGGAAGTAAAGAGAGGGGATTTGGAAGCAAGAAAAGCCAGGCAGCAGGAGACACTTAGGCAAACCCCTTTCCTAGTCCAACTTAATTAGCATATCACAGATCCTGGCTAAGAGGTGATGCTCAAAGAAGAATTGTTGACTAAATGCACAAGGGAAGGAACAGAATAAGTGAACAAAGAAATGACCTCATGACCAAATGGACTCACAGTTCCGACCCTGCTCTTCTTCTTCCAGGTTCCTCTCTAGTTGCTAATGGTATTTGCTCGACCTCTCACAGCACAAAAGGAGCCCTGGTGGCCTAGCGGTTATGCAGTGGGCTGCTAACCACCAAATCAGCAGTTCTAAATTAGCAGGCATTTTGAAGGAGAACAAGCTGTATGCTCCTTTAAAAAATTACAGTCTTGGGAAAGCACAGTGGCAGTTCTACCCTGGCCCATAGGGCTTCTCTGAGTCTGACTCGACTGGACAGCAGTGAGTATGGGTTTGGTTTGGTTTTCACAGGTACACCGATCCATTGGGGGTCTTGGTAAATTGCACACGCTGGTTCAGTGGACCTTGTGTAGGGCTTGAGAATTTGCACTTCTAACAAGATCCTGATGTTGCTAGTCCGTGACCATGTTTGGAGTGGCAAGGCTCTGGACTACCTGGGTCTTCCTGGTGGCTGCTGTCACAGCTCAAGGTCCCAAGAGAGCAGCGCTACTCATTTCCCTGGAATGATTTGGACTGTGCTTCCCCAGCCATTTCATCAAGGTTTTTGTCTATTTGTTCCATGGCACTGAAAAGTTTGGACCTGACATATGCAGCTCAGGCTGTATTATCTATCTTCTCTGCCCTCTTGGATTGGAGATGGATCACCTATGAAGCGATGAGGGTAAGAAGGGTTGGGTGTCCCCGGGTAATGTGAACAGTTAGCACGCTCAACCACTGCTGATGAAAAGGTTTGTGGTTCAAATCCAAGGTCCCTCAGAAGAAAGGCCTGCTGATTGACTTCTGAACGACCAGTCGTTGGAAGCTCTGTGGGGTCCTGAGGTGCTGATCCACATAGGGTCACTGTGAGTTGGAATGGACTCCTAGGCAATTGGTTTAGTAAGCAGCACAAAGAGGAAACTCCTTGGTGAGTTGGGGGACACAGTAGCTGAAACCATGGGCTCCAACATACCGCCTCTGAGGCTGGCAAAGGACCGGGCAGTGCTGCCTTGTGTTGCAAAGAAGGTCCCTGTGAGGTCAGAATGACTGGACAGCACTAACAACAACAATGGATGTCAGGGCCCTTCACTTCCCCAGACCACTGACTAGGTTCAAAGACCCGCATGCTAGTATAGTTTCAGTTAGACGTGTTTAGAAAAATAATGTTTTCAAAAGTAGAATCTTGGTTTATATTTTACAGAGCATCCACAATTAGAACTCTTAAGGTCCACCGGAACCTGCTTAGGGTCCCCTCCACTTGCTCAAATGTACCTCTATACTAATTCACCACTGTTGAGTTGATTCTGACTCATATTGATCCTATAGAAGAGGTTAAAATTTCCCCTGTGGGGTTTTTTTTGTTGTTGTTTTTTAAAAACAATTTATTAGGGGCTCATACAACTCTTATCACAATCCATACATATACATACATCAATTGTATAAAGCACATCTGTACATTCTTTGCCCTAATCATTTTCTTTTTTTTTCTCCTCTTTTCTTTTTTTTTACATTTTATTAGGGACTCATGCAACTCTTATCACAATCCATACATATACATACATCAATTGTATAAAGCACATCCATACATTCCCTGCCCCAATTATTCTCAAAGCATTTGCTCTCCACTTAAGCCCTTTGCATCAGGTCCTCTTTTTTTTCCCCTCCCTCCCCGCTCCCCCCTTCCTCATGTGCTCTTGGTAATTTATACATCATTATTTTGTCATATCTTGCTCTATCCGGAGTCTCCATTCTCCCCCTGTGGGTTTTTCTGAAACTGTATCTCCTTATGGGAATAGAAAGCCTCCTCTTTCCCTGCAGCTGGTGGGTTCAAACTGCTAACCTTGTCTTTAGCAGCTCAGGACTGACTTGTATCTCTATGAAACCAAAATCTACCTCACTGCCAGGTAGGCGATGCTGACTCATAGTGACCCTATCAGGCAGAGTAGATCTGTCCCTGTGAGTTTCTGAGACTGTAACTCTTTATAGGAGTGGACAGACTCTTCTTTCTCCCTCGGAGCGGATGGTGGTTTCAAACTGCTGACTTTGCTGTTAGCAGCCCAACGTGTAAACACTATGTCACCAAGGCTCCTTTTGTAGCCCTATAAGTAGATAAACATTTCTCTTATATCTGTGTTTCAACCAAAGGCAGGGCTATAAAGGAAAAGAAGGCCACGAGTGTCAAGAATGATTTGAAAATGTGGAGTTCCTTGGGGTAAGGAAATACATACTTGTGTATATACATGGAGTTCTGGTGGCAAGAGTGGTCAGGAGTTGGGCTGTTAATCTCAAAGTCAGCAGTTTGAATGACCAACTGCTCCTCTGAAGAAAGAGGAGATTTTCTACTCCCCTAAAAAAAAGAGGACCTGATGCAAAGGGCTTAAGTGGAGAGCAAATGCTTTGACAATGATTAGGGCAAAGAATGTGCGGATGTGCTTTATACAATTGATATATGTATATGTATAGATTGTGATGAGAGTTGTATGAGCCCCTAGTAAAATGTTTATTACAAAAAAGAATTATAGTCTCAGAAACCCACAAGTGCCATTTTATTCTGTCCGATGAGGCCTGTGAGTTGCAATGGACTTGATGGCAGTGAGGGCATATAAATAAACAGACACCCAACTCGAATTTAGGACTTCCCCTGCTCCCTCAGCCCCCCTGGGCATCTGCATCTGCAGCCATGGACCTGGCCTTCTGTGAAGAACCCATTAGAGCACTGCCACAAAGAGAATGAGTATCCTCTGTGTCAGTCCATTACCCTGCCAACGTTCAGGCTGGAGCCAACACCCTTGGTCCCCCAGACAAGCAGGCTCAACATCCCCATGATGTGTTTGCATGACACAGGCCATTCATGCAATGCCCTGCATCTGCTCTATTTAATGCACTATCACCAGCAAGTCTACATGGGTGGTAACTCTGAAAACCTCGCCCAAACAGCTGGCTTCACCAAAGCGTATGGAGTCATGCGGAGTCGTGCACTAGTTCGACTCTGCACTGGTTGCACCTTGGCATTGCCCAGGGGGCTGTCGCACTGACCGTGACCCGAGTCCTGCTCCCACTGAGCCTTGCTTCATTGGTCTGGGATGGGGCCAGGCCAATGGGAGGCTTGAAAGCTCCTAAGGGATTC